>NW_013667417.1:199855-221371 GCF_000517525.1 Limulus polyphemus
TACCCATTTAAGCCGTCTCCAGCCATTATTAACATCAGTCTGTTAAAGGTTTTAATGATTAGTTCTACAAAAACAATTGACAATGTTAAATATTGCAGCTAAGGAAAGTTAACATTTCCTAGATCCGGTGAGACTTGCCTGGCATTCAAAATATAACCTGCACTACTAAACAACTTTTCTGCAGGGGTGCTGATTGCTGGAATTGTTAGATACTTAATTGCAAGTTTACTAAATTGTGGGTACAAATGAGTATTATCTGCCCAGAATTTCAATTGATTGCCTTATAGATGTAGAGAATGAGTGGCCATGTACTATTCACTCGCTCTTCAGCAATCATTTAATTTTTTTTGTAATGTGGACACATTCTTATTATTTTAAATAGACTCAGAAGTTTTAAACCAGCAGTGGTTGTTTCCTTTGTTGACAGTTCTTGAACTTCTTGGTCACTGAAACTACATAAAGGTATCTAATGGACTGACTTTGCTCATTTCTTCTGAATAGCTGAATATTTGGTATCTACAGTCAAATAACTTCATTCTTTATCATATTTCATACTTTTCTTTTCTCAAACTCATTCAAAAAATGGCATATCTTTAAGTCTTGCATCCAGAAAGCATTATTTCATCAGAATGTCAGCAGTGGCAGTATTGCTTGTTTAAGCTGCCTACCACAGCCTGATTTCAACAAGTTTTTCCACATTACTAATTTCTAATCTTGGCATTAATTCTGGTTTATACAATTCTATGCATCTAGTCTTGCAATGGAGAATCAAGTTGGCAATAGCAGTTTTATGAAAATGCTCAGTGAACTTAGAAAAGTGTGTGATCACTTGCTCCATTTAGTCCTTTTTTGATAACTAATTCAAGTTATGGTCAAAGTGTGATATTAACTTTTGATCCATGTTACTAACAGCTTTCACACAGTTAGAAGCATTGTCTGACACAATTACTTCAACCTAATACAAGACATTCCAACTTTCTAGACACTGAGCTATAACTTTAGCAGTGTGAATGGATGGAAGCTCATTATTTTGGAGGATATAGCTTTTGAATACCCACTATTGGTTTATGAAATGAACAAGTCAGATCAAGGTACTGGTCATTTGCTTTGGAGGTCCACATGTTAAAAGTAATGACCCCATCACTTATTTTAGAAAAGTCCATTAGAACTTCTAAAATGCTAGTGTACAGTTTTTGGATAAGATTCTCACTTAATTCTTTCCTGGGTGATCCAAGTAATATCACAAAATCAGGTTCTTCCACAGTTTGCAATGGATGCATACCCTTTTCTATGTTGTTTATTATTACCTCTGTTACCTTTTTCTGCTTCACGTTCTCTGTAGGATATTTAACTTTAGCTGATTTAGACTTTTATATAGTTGACTGTTTTTTCAGTGATTGTTGTACTAATGCTGCTTGTATTAGATGATTAATTTGAAGATGGGGATACAGTTAAAGCTGCTGTTGCTGAAATTTTGACCATAGTGGGTTTATGCACCTCCCTAAATGCAGTACTGTGAATAAGTTGTAAATGGTTTTGTATTTTCATGCTGTTGCTGCTAAATGTCAGGACTGCTTCACAGTGTATACACACTCATTAATTATGATGGTCTTTCAGATGACTGAAATGTTCCCATACAGTTGATTTATTTTTATTTTGCAATAGATTTAACTTTTATGTGGAACTGATCTGCCAATATGTGGCCTTTGTGACACTCAACATATAATTGCCCATGCTTTACTTTCGTTCCATTGTTATGAGAGTGAGCAGTAGCACCATTTTGTACATGTCTTTTCCAAGGGTTTAATACTGACATTGGATGGTGGCATTGGCAATGGTGACACTGTCTAACTTGATTGTGTTTTTAGTTTTTTATGGGCCATTGGCCTTTTTATATCTGTTTGAATCTTTTACCAGCTTTTTGGTCAATGTTTCATTTCTAACTTTTTTTATATTTTATTGTGTTTTACTTGCAGCTTTTTTTACCAGTTCTTTGGCACAGATAGTTTAGTTTGCTTTGCCCCATAAAGTACCAACCAACCAACCTGATTAACATTACTTCATACAAGTAACAACAAATATTTTGTAAATATAAAATAACGTAGGGATGGCAGTACCAAAAATAATGCAACAAGAATATAGTTATACATAGATCACCCCTATATTACTTTTAATATTACACTGTAAAATGCATACTTGACTTTAATATTGCTGCAGTTGGAAGTTATATATTGCTAACTGTTGGTATGCAGTTTGTTTATCATAATATCATTATATGTAATGATTTATTTTTTTTACTCATTCACTTTATGCATAATATAGGGGTTGGCTTCCTAAAGATACTGATTGTATAGTGTACAAAGCATTGAGTATTATACATTTTACAGTCATCTAATGTTCATCTATTATTGGCTGATAATTCCAATTTCACCCTATACTTAAGCATTATAAAGGAACACCAGATTTGTTAAAAAGCTAATTTCAAGGGATAATGATAACATAGTTTATACTAGAATCATGATTTTTATTTTTAAATTATTACTAGCTATTACAACTAAATGATGAAATACAGAGTAGATTTAGGTTTAAACTGACATTAGTGACAACGTAGTTATACGAGTTATCTTGACTCAAACAAGAAGAAAGATGAACAGTTTGGTAGGTTGGTCAGTGTCTGGTTTGATATTGTACCAAATGTTTCTTTCCTTGTTTTGGGGCTTATTGGGTAGCGAAACAAATGAAAAGTCAGTGGCAATCATATTTTGAAATAAAACTCTTCATTGTTGATGCCTCCCAGTGGTACAGCGGTATGTCTGCGGACTTACAACGCTAAAATCCGGGTTTCGATACCCGTGGTGGGCAGAGCACAGATAGCCCATTGTGTAGCTTTGTGCTTAATAACAAACAAACAAACAAACAAATCATTGTTGATTTTTTAGTGTCCATATTTGGATTATGCCTATTGGGTATCTTGGTCATCTCTACATATAGAGTCTACTAGATCACCATGACCCGTTGGGTCACCCACCATTCAGAGGTTATGAAGAATTCAAGCTAATTTCAATCCATTCGTGTTATTCATAATTCAAGAAAAGATATTTGATTGTTGATCGGGAGTAAAAGGAAAGACCATTTAATTTTTCAAAAAGTGAAGTAAGAAGTTTAATAAAGAGTGCAAACAGTTGTGTGATGTAAAATTACTCATGCTAGAAATTTTCATAAAAGTGACCCGAAATTATTTCTTATCACACGGTCTCTAATATACATCATAGTAACCGGTGGGTCACCCACTATTCAGAGGTTATGAAGAATTCAAACTAATTTCAGTATTTAATGAAACTTGTTTTATTCTGTTTCTATTCTCATTTCATTACAAATATGGTGCTATCGTGCACCGTTTTTGCTGTATTTAATTACAGACAAGCAAACAATCTCAGAGTTTTAGTAGTATGTAGATAGATAGATAAACCGATATGTGATGCCACCTAGTGTACCTAAATTCATCTAAAAAATTTCATAAAAGTGATCCGAAAAACAGCGCTAACTCGGTAACCCGTGGCCCGATTTTAACGAAACTTATTTTATTCTGTTTCTATTCTCATTTCATTACAAATATGGTGCTATTGTGCACCATTTTTGCTGTATTTAATTACAGACAAACAATCTCAGAGTTTTAGTAGTATATAGATGGACTTTATGGTTCCATATTAAGTTAACATACAAACAGTAATGTGTCATGTGTAGTGCCTGTTGCCAAAAAATATTTCTTACCCATTGGACATCACCTCTATTTTTTCAACAATAACAGTGATAGAAAATTCATGTGTATGTGAGTGTTAACCATGTCAGTTAATGCAAGTTGTTGCTAGGCAATAGCTATTAAGGAACATGGCAGTATATTGTTCAAGTGTAGATCCTGTATTGGGGCTCCAGACAACATTTTTGTCAAAGAGCCAGTAGCTTGTAGGCAAAAATTTTGACCATCAAATTCAATTGTTTGTCACTTCTTTTAAGAGCCAATTGACTGTTTCTGTATTCACCTGCTTAAAATACAAGAAAAATAAACTTTTACAATAACAGGAACTTAATATTTGTTGTAACTTGTTTGCTGCATCATTATTCATTTATGCCCAGAAAACTATTTTTTATGCAAGCTCTGGAAAAATGCCTATGCTATTACAGATTTTAGAGTTTGGTGCTCATTATTGTATTTCTCCCTTCTCCCATCAACTTATGCTGAGTATGCAAGACTGTGACCTTGGCACTTGTGGAAGTATAGCAAATAGTTGGTCTTACAGCTAACTGTTCCTCAAAATGAGTTCATTGTGAAGACTTGTATAAAATACAGGTGAGGTATGAAGAAAAGTATTCATTCTCATAAGAGTATTATACATAACCTTATCAAGTATTGGAAAAAAACTGGCAGTGTTAAATAGAAAACTGTAATACAATCATACTGCATTTACATCACTGAGTGCATTTTATAAATGTTTTAATTAAGGTGTTCAGTGCTGCCAGGGAACAAACACTTGCAACGTAAGTTATAAGGTTGTTACAATTTTGATTATGAAAATTTGAAAAATTTTGCCTTAAAAAAGAAAAATGAGATAAAGTGCATTATTGGATATGCTGTTTGTGTTACTGCTCCAGATTCTCTCTTTTTTTTTCCTTTTTTGTGCATTAGTGCATCTCAGTTCATCCATATAATTAATCCATTAGTACTCACACTTCATTTCTACTGTATAATTAAACTGGCTTGTTAAAGTGACCTTATTTTCTCTATAACACTAAGTTCTTTCATATTCAGTTAGACCACACATCTAGGAGGTTCAAAGAATGTTATGGGATTTTTATACTTTTTAACCCATGGAAGATTAAGAGAAAAGTAGCCAAAAATATTTCTCCTGCATTGATTTAGTCACAGTCTGGGAGCACTGCATATGTGAAAGCTGTTTAAACACGATGCTTGCAGGTACTTGGAAAACATTTTCTCTGTCAGTAGTATATGTTATATTATCCAGTACCTAAAAGCTTCTTATGGAGTATATTTTGATTATAATTTCTAGTTACAACTTCCAAATGTACAGTATTACTAACTGTAATTAAATTGATGAGCACTTTCTTTCATATCTTCAGCTATACAAGACCAGATTTCTGAACATGTGGCTACCTTTCTTTTTCATAAACTGGGCCAGAAATATCATGATTTGTGTATAATTTAGGAGAAAAAAGGTGGTGACTGTAGATATATAGGTGATTGATACGTATAATGCATGTGAGACAAATCTGGATCATGTTCTACATCATGTGAGTCAGAGTATCCAGCCAGCAACCATGTGATATGTTAAAAAAAAGGATATTGAAGATGCTTGCATTGTTTCAATGGCAGTAGGAAACAAGCATTCAAATTGTGCAAATGAGAAAAAGAAAAATTATACTGAACATTATGGAGAAATAAAATGATGAGGCTGAAGACAAAACATTGCCCTGGACATGGCTGGGACCCCGTGCCACCATCTTTTTTTCCCCTTGTCGTTTTCATGTCTGAAAAAATACAATATTTCTTCATAATTAATTTTAGCAGAAATTTAAAATTTTTATTTATCAAAGATTACCCTATAGAAAAAATTAAAACATTGCATTTTTATATATAAGAATTAGTTTAAAAAATTAAAGTTTTAATTGTCATAGGGCAAGATTGAAAAGATTTTATATATATATACATTTTTTCTGTGAAATGATTTAGTAAAATCTAAATATGATATTCTTTGCATAAAATGCTTGCTATAAAATGAAGCTTGTATATACACGCACGCACGACATTACACATCATTATTAAAAAGTACTTGTTATGTATTACGTTTTGTGTTATGATGTAGATTGATGATAAAAGATTTTCTATTATGTGTAGTTTAATAAGTATCAAAGGGTTTTATTCTTTATGTATATCTTATGTAAAGGACAATTTTTATCGACCTGGTATATTTAAGTGTTTTACACTTGCAAAAAAGAAACATCATTCTATAGTTATTTGAATAATAATTTTTATATAGTTTTATTGTATTTTTTATGTTTCCTTTGTTAAAAGGTATTCCTTGACTGCAGTGGTATGAAATGTGTTTGTCTGGTACAAGGGTAAGGTACCATAGATACACAACAGTTTTACTCCTATTATTTCATCATATTAAAAGTTTGAACTTAATGACTATTCTTTTGCTATCATACACTGTAAATATATCTGTACTTTTTCATGAATAGTGTCAATGGAAAATTCTTTTGGGCTTATTCTAACAAGTTCTTGGGCAGTTAGTGAATTCAGTTTAGCTTTGCAGTAAGTTTCCTATTGAACATCTTGTTAGAGTGGTTACTATTCTTCCCTGATGAAAATTAGTGTATCTAAGAATATTGCAAGTAAAGGAGGAAAAATTTAGTGACAGATTAATTCCAGATGTTGTTAAACACTGTCCAAGCAAAACTGTAATTTGGTTTTGAAATTCACTGAAAACAAAGATGTACACATATGTGGTCTAACAAATAATATGTTTATATTGAAACTAGTCACCATTCATATTAAACACTTTCTGTTCACCATTGAGGCTAATGAAAAAAAAAAGAGATGAATACAGTGGAGCTCATTGCTATGCCAAACAAACCAGGAGATAGAAAAAAAAAATATCATAATGTGCTATTGTATACGTAACAATATGATGTCTAAAATGGCACTGAACAACACTTAGAGGTATAATTTATCTGCCATAACACACTAAAGAGTTCTGCAAATTGTGACCTCATTTGCTTCTCATTAACTCTTTCAGCACGGGCTCAGTCCCTGGGACCAACCTTGTAACCATTTTGTGCTTATTATAGTTTTCATCTATAACTTTTTAATTAGTAAGCAGATTATCAGTATACATTAGAATGCTTTCATATGCAAAATATAAAATTTTTTTATTAAGTTTTAAAGTTGGTAAACCAATGTTTTTCTCTTGCCTTTTTTATTTTTGTATGTTGCCTATCCAACATGCAAAGTAATTTTCATTTTAATATTAAAAACACTTTTATGCATCAGAAAATGTTCAGTGTTGCATATTCTAACTTTGGGTGAGTTCTATTGGATTATTTGGTAAAAATTATGAGAAGTTCAATCTGCTTAACTTTTTCAGCATGGACTTGATCCTTAGGACCGACCTCGTAAGCATATTGTGCTTGTTATAGTTTTCATGCTATAACTTTTAAATTAGTAAGCATATTTCAACGAAATTTGGCAGATTATCAGGAAACATTATAATGCTTTCATATGCAAAATATCAAATTTTCTTATTAACTCTTTAGGCTTCTTAAGCAATGTTTTCTTGTGCCTTTTTTTTCTTTTTGCATATTGTCTATCCAACAAGCAAAGTAATTTTGATTTTAAGGTTATAAATACTTTTATGCATCAGAAAATTTTCAAATTTCACATGCAAAATCTTTAAAGGTCCAGATAGTTATCAAACATTTCTTAAGAAATAAAAAACTTTATATGTTTTCTGTTATTTTCACTAACAAATCTCTGTACAGGTTTGGTAGATTTGACCGATCATGTAACCACCATAAAAAAAAAAGGAAATAAATATAAATTATGCCTCTTTCATTTAAAATGACAACAGATTATAACACGAAAACATAAATGTTTAGACTAAATAGCTTAAATCTCATAACATTATACATTTATATATATTTATTATTTTTATTATGTTGACCTTTCATCCCTGCCTGACTAACAATAGAGAAGTTACAATGATGCGGCACACATGTTCTCATGTTACCATATCTAATATTATAAAACTGACCTTTAGTCTCTACAAAGTGACATGTTTTGGCTGTGTTTTAGTAAGTAGTATTTTGCAAAATACAGTCACATTTCCAATATGATACATTATATATGTATATAAATTATCACTATTTCACTGAAATTGGCGCTGTCTATGATACATAGACACTATGTGGTACACTACTTTTGGCTACTAGACCCTATGATTTGGCTAATGTTAATTTTCTGTCAGTAGCCAATCTGGATACTGGTTTTTAAAGAGTCACGTCTGAACCATGACTTGTATTCATTATGAGCTTTTGCAATTTCCCTCATGTGTTGTTCTCTATGTTCTGACATTCAGTTGTCCCCATATTCAAAATTGTGAGATAGTGTTAAGAAAACGTTTTATATACATGATATATTATAAGTTTTGTGTACCTTTACCATTACAAAGAGGATGAAAAGAAATATTAAATAAAAAGAACCAAGTCATAAACCTTTGTTAAAAGTAAAAATCATACAAAAAACTATTCACTTCTGATATTTTCTATATATGTAATTCAAACTTTGAGCTTATCTAATGTAATTTTGAAAGCTTAAGTTATGGAGTATTGATTTGTATAATTTGCTATTCCAGGAATGGATTTGCATCATTGTGACATCCAAGAATTTTCCCTCCAACAACATGCAGAAATGCAGAAACGACTACATCACCATAGTGTATTGTTCAGAAGACCTTACAGAGTACATCTTGGAGGGTCAGATACTGATGAGAGTGAAGAAGTCAGTGACCTTTCTGATACTGAATTTGAAAGTGAGAATCTTTTTTTACGACCTGTTCCTGTTCAACAAAGAAGAGTTATGCTAAGAGCATCTGGAGTACAGAAAATTGATTCAACAGAGAAAGAAGTTTGTAAAGACATCAGATTATCAAGGGAGCTTTGTGGTTGTGATTGCAAGCTTTATTGTGATCCAGTGAAATGTATGTGCAGTCAGGCAGGAATCAAGTGTCAAGTAGACAGGTTGTATTTCCCATGTGGTTGCTCTAAAGTTGGCTGCCAGAATGTTGCTGGAAGAATAGAGTTTAACCCTGTGAGGGTGCAGTCGCATATTCTTACTACCTTAATGCGAGTACAGTCTGAGAAGCAGCAGGAGATTAAGAAAAATTATTCTTTTGCTTCAGCCACCAAGAATACAAAACTTGAAGTAATGTATGAAACCCCAAAGACATGTTTAAATATTCCAGAACATCTAGAAGAAAATGTGGATAATCAAACCTCTCCATTTGAGTGTGAAGAAACTTTTACATGTATTCATAATAATACAGTCCCCTTACCAGAATGTGTATCTGTTCAAGACAAAGAAATTATTTCAAAAAATGCCTTATCTAAAAAGTCAGGTGGTAAACTAAAAGAAAAACAGTCTGTTCAATATTGTGTGAATGCATGCTCTACAACAACTATCGGCAATTTTGAAGCCTCAAACATTTTCAGAGAGAATCATTCTGATTCTGAAAACTTAACAGTCATAGCTCAGACAGTTTCTCTGTCCGATTCTATTAAAGTTAAAGACATGCCAAATGAATGCCTAAAAGATATTAGTAGGTTTGAAGACTTGACAGACAGAGCTTGGATGGTTCCTCTGTCAAACTCTGAAAAAGCTAAAGATACACCTAATGAAAGCTTAGTGGAAGCTACAGAATCTGAATACTTGACAGTGAAAGCTCAAACACTTCCTTCCTTAGGTGTTAGTAAAACTAAAGAAATGTCTAATGAGTGCTTGGAGGAAAATAATAGTTCAGGAGACTTAACTATCACAGCTCAGAAAGTTACTTCATCAGACTCTCCAGAAACTACCGATTATGTGGTGGAAATAATCAAACAGAATTTGGTTGAATCAGTTATAGCCTGAATATATTAACAGCTAGGTTTGTTTAAAGGTATAGTTAAATTGTGTACAGAATTTCTTCTCTTACGTACATAGAAGAGTATGGTTTTAGCTTACAAATTTTGCTTTGTCCTGTTATCATGAAGTTTATTTCTAGTTCAGTAAGATTTTATTGAATACTTAATTGATGATTAGAAAGTAATCTGTAATTAAATTTACTTATTCTTTACAAAAAACTAAGTTTTTATTGAATACATACTTTATTATTAGGAAATATTAATTAGCATAGTTTTAATTATCCCTTTACAAAATACTTGATGTATTTTTAAATTATACAAACTAATTGAAAATATTTATTGAAAGTAACAGAGTAATCAGGTTTTGGTAATCCTGCTTGTGGTGAACCCCAATATTGTCATTTTTATTTTAATCAAGAAGTTTGTTAACTCATCACATTATCTAGAGCATTTGTAATTCCCTTTTTAATTGAGAGATTATTTTCATTCTTTTTCTACTTGTGGTCAGAGTTCAATAACAAAGAATATATATAGAGATAGAGAACATTTTCATAGAATGTGTAATTTTTTTTGTGAGAAAAAAAAGGAATTTGTATGTGAATATGTTGATTTTCTACCAAAAAAGTACTATGGCTCTGGTATATAGAGATAATATTTATTGTAAACACTGTGAAACAAAATTTAAAGTATCTAATTCAAAATCAATTATTAAAATACAAAAAAAGTGCTATCCTTTATATGTTAACACAGCAATGTGGTGTTGAATAGTATGTTTACATACAGAGTAATTAATGTTTTGTAATTTACTTTTCTCATTTTACAGTTACTTTAACAATGTGTATAAAAAAAAGTAATTTCACACGTTTGACTATGTATACATTTAAATGTATAAATTCTTATTACACTTCCCTACTGCCTTTCAGTTCTTAGTAATTGTACTATTGAATATCACTTTGTGCTGTTTCAGCATATGAAAAGAACAATGCTTATGCATTTCACTTTTTGTTGTGATTAAGCACCTATATTTCTACACTAACAGAATTTTATGGAAAATTCCAAGGATGTGTTATGTTCACTAAGGCTATCAGAATTGTTTTATGGTAATCAAAGAAAAATTAATGTTTTTCCTTTTTTATGCCTTTAGTAAATTGAGACTTGAATGTAGAATGCAATGGTTTGCATTTACATATAAGCAGGTTTTTAGCTCTTTAAAGCAGTACACACATAGCAACTCTGCATATCCAAGATTTGATGGAGAAAATAAAATGTTTGGAAAGCAAAGACCAAATTTCATTCTTGTTGTATTTTGGTAAAATATGGGTATAAGCACCTATTCGTTAAACTACAGAAAAATATGCCCTCAATTAAATTAAAGGTGTACCAATGTGACTTTCAGTACTTTTCCAATATGCCGATATTTTAATGGCTATAGGACCGATTACCGATATTTGAATTGTGTTTAGGCACTACATGTGGCTTACAGAAGTTGGTATTAGATGCAGTCATACATACACATGTTACATGTATGTAAGATTAATATTTAAAACCTACATCAGATAAATTGTATTTAATAGACAGAAACATTTCAGCATTCTCAGCACAAAGTGGGTTTCTGTGACCATAATAAATATTACCAGCTCCAAAGAAGAGTCACCAATGGGACACTTGTAGGTGGTACACTAAGGTAACGTCAAGCTATCTTGGCTAAGATAGGATATCGTAGCTTGTTACTGTTCCACAATGTATAGGAATTACCCACTTGAGAGCTAATAAGGGTTCATGTAAGTAGTTGTATACCATGCATTCATTTCCTTCTCCAGAATCTATGGATTCTCCTGAGTTTCTAAAATTTTTGCCAACCATTCCCATACTTTACTAGTAGATTTAGTTCCAGTATCATCAGTATGTTGCTTCTTTTTAGGTGGCTCACCATCACTGTCCTCTGTAGATTCTGCACACATCTCTATCAGAAGTGTTTTAGCTAATGCTTTGGTATCATGTTCAGAAAACAAAACTTGTTTTTGTAACTGAGGTCCAATGTTTTTGCAATAACCAATTCCTCTCATTCTTCAACTTCACTAAATTTTCATGTCAGTGCACCTAACATCCCTGATTTCATTGTACAGACTCATGTGTCATCATCATACTTGTACGGACTCGTGAGTCATCTTGTTTCTTATTTAATGGCTATTTTTAGAGCTCTCAACAAAGGTATTAGCACAGATGCTGCTACTGTATTAGTAGATATCATTTTTGATACTTTCTCTACAGGTTCCAGTACTGCGGTTATTTTTTTGGTCAGCTCAAGCTGATGAGAAGTTAACATATTGATGGCGTCATATTCACATGCATATACATCCAGTGCCATTTTTGGGCTTATAAACTGATTGCAATAAGTAAAGGGTTGAGTTCCACAAAGCTGGTTCATCCTGTACCAACCAGTGTTTTTTCATGCTTGTTGTGTGTTTCATTCAATCAATAGTAGGCTAAGGTAGAGTGTTTAAACTGTCCAACATTTTTGTGAGATACAGCCAAGACATCAATCACTGCATGCTGTGATAACACTCCTTCATGCATGACCAGCTGAAGTGTATGTGCAAAGCATCCCAAGCTGGTTAGATGTGCATCTCGTGGCTTTCATCATATGCATTGTCATGCAACATTAAATGAACTCTCTCCTTGCCAGTGGCCCAGCTCTGCAACATAACCTCAAGTTTTTCACACAAGTATTCACCAGTATGAGACCCTTCACGTTTATACTTGTGCAACACAGCTAATATTTTATGAGTCATGTTGCAGCTCCAAATTCAAGTATGGTACCTCCACAAGCATCTCAACTAGTTTACAGTCAATACTTGTTTTGATATTTGGTACAACATTTTCTGAAAAATATTTGACTTGATATAACATACCTAGGCTCAGAGGTTTTAATGAGATGATTAAACCCAGTGTCATTTACAACTCAAAAATGCTGGTAATCGGTAGTAATCATTTTACCCACTAACCAGTGAATACATAACTAAGTAATATATTAGGATTGTTGATGTCCCATACTTTAACTTCAGTCTCTGTTTCCATCATTGAAAGCTGTAAGAAACCTGGCTGTTCTTTCTGCTTTTACTTTTCTTTCAGTTTTCTTAGCCTTTTCTTTGTAATCGTGATAATTCATAAGGTGTTTTTTTTTTAAAATATGACCAATAATATTGGTAGTATTAAAACGTTTAATGGAACTTCCACCACTAGATATGCATTCTTTACGGATATTATAAACACTAAACTTGTTGCTGTCTTCACAAACAGTAAAATAATCCCATGTAACTACTTTACAGAGCACAGTTTTTTACTGATTTTTGATATTACTGATAAGCCAGTATTGGTACACCTTTAAATTAATAAATGTATACAGTGTAATTTTGAAGATAATTTTTCGTAGCAAGCTCAGTGAGTAATTACTTTTCTTGGATAAATAATTTTAACAAACAGGGAAAAGGTAGTATGATTTGAATCAACTCTTATCAAAAAGAGATAAATTTTCTTATATATTAGTATCTTTTTGTTTATTTGCACATGTTTTAGAATTTAAGTGTTTTCCATTTGCTGCTTGAAATGAGCATGTTATGTGCTGGATGTAATGAAAGTATAATAGAAACAGTTTCTTGCAAACTCTTAAAAGCATTGAAGTGACACTGATAACCAATAGTAAGTGTAATTTTTTTTCAATTTCATTTTATAAATGTACCAAAAGGTCACAAAAATTAGTTTTCACATCTGTATCTCTCTCTTTGTGGGCATATATAAAATTTCAAATGAAAAGGATTTAACAGTTTCTCTGTGTTTGTAACTGATACCAAAATACCTTTATTACCACATTAAAAAAGTTACCCATAATTTTTGGAAACTTTATATAAAATATAGGACTTTATTTTCAGTTAAAGCTGTATTTCAACTACCTATCATTAGATGCATTATTATATTTTACTTTAATTTAGTAATTGTATTTGGAGGTGGAGGCAGAATGAATCTTTCATCATGGTGGAATCATAAGAAGAAAGCTTACTACATATAATTGAGTTGTTGATGAGAAATTGCTCTTTGCATGGTTCCAATATATACCATTTAGTTATATATATTACCCTATTGGAATACTTTTAGTTGTCAGTGTATTTAAAAAAATTCAGTTGAGACAAGAAAGTTTCAAACACAGTAACAGTGACCTGCCAATACTTAATCATTACCAGAAGATGGATATATTATTGCAAGTAACATTTGGGAGCATTGAAAAACAAACAAAAAGCTTGTAGTTGTTTTTGTTTTGTGGAGTAACTGCATGCAATATTACAAAGGCTTGTAAATATGCTTATTTCAAGTTAATTTATTATGATCTTGTATGTAATTTAGGTAGCACCTAAAACTCTACAACTTTTTAAATCTTATTAGTTCTGTATACTTTTAACATTTTTTATAATTGTTGCCCCTTTGATGGAAGTACAATATGGATAATGGTTTATAAAATAATGTTGATGCAGTAAAAGCAATATTGGGGCATTTACTGATGATTACCTGTGAAGTTTTTATTTGGTTCTTTGCATCTGTTAAAAACTGAAACTTCTGTTTGAATTTAGTTTGTGGATACAAATAACATGAAAAGATTGTCATTTAAAACTTTTAGTGTCTAGATTGAGAGTTATTTTTGTTTCAAAGTTTTGCTCTCCAGTTGATTTAAACTATATTAACTACTCTACTGTATAAGAAGAGTGGTATTTCAGGGGGATGCTGCCTCAAATGTAAAATGTTTGCTGGAAATATAAAATTAAAAAAAAAGAAAGAAAAAAGACAAATTTTGGTATCAGTTGGAATGTCAATGTAATGGATCTTCTACAGTGTACATTGATAAAATTGGTTAAAAGGATGGCAGGGTAACAAGTTTACTTTGGGTAAGAATGTTTGTATGTCTACTGGTTTTTTTTGTTTTTGACAAACCAATTATAACTGCTTGAAAAATAGGTTGCAGACCAAAACTTGAATTAAATATATGGTAATTGTATCCATAATTTAATGTTTACAGTGCTTGTAATCTTATGTAAGTAGGGACACAGGTACAATGCTAAATATTACCCATAAATTTCTTCAGTGTGCCTTTTCATAGTTTGTTACATAGCATGAGCTGTAAGTATAATTTTGGGAAGATGAAAAAAAAAAAGGAGTATTTTAAGATAACACAATTGCAATACTAGAAATGTTTCTTAAAAATCACATCAGTAAAAATATGATCTTTAATGTTTAATGTTTTCAAAGAGATATAGACATGGGTCAGGTATCACTGATACTCAAGTGCAGGATGTAAAGCTTTATAATACACTTCTGGCATTTATACAAACATTACCTATGTGGTTGTAATTTGATATTGTCATATTGTATAACCTTACACCATGATTATTGTCAGAAACTAATCTTTAATGCTCACATATTCCAAGGAGAAAATTAATTTTCCTTGGGTTAGGTAGTCCATAATGCTCATGAGTTCAGAATTAACTGCTAAGTTGTACTGGCTATGAGAGAAGATTTGCACTTGCAAAAAGAAACATTCCATTGTTTTGATTGGTAATGCTTGTGACAATTTTTAATGTTGGTACCCAAAAAGAATTTTTAAAACTTGTGTCCATTTGTTGCATAAGACACGTTACAAAGCTGATGTGTTTATGCTTTTATCCACTTTAAATAGAATATGAACATTTGTTAGTTGTTGTTTTTTCAGTTTTCCTTCTTTGTGTGAATAACTTATTAAACTAGTCAAATTAAAGAAAGAAGTTTTAACAGGAAAGTTAAAGCTTTGTTTATGGATAAAACAAGTAATACGTTTTTAAATACATCATGTTTTGCTTGTTTACCTAACATCTTCAGATGGATACAATTGTATAAATCAATGAAACTGTTACATGCTGTAGTATCAACAGTGATACTACATCACTAGGCAACAAAATGAAAGCAAGCAAGACACAACTGTTAAATAGGGAAGATTAGAATAAATATAATTTTACATGTGAATACTGGTTAATGCTAGGTTTTTTAAAAAAAAGGATAGCTTCTTTCATTTTACTTCTGTGTATATTATTTTCCCTTATCAGTGTTTTTTATCATCTGTAAAAACAAAAGAGTGCTTATTTTGAGCCATGTGCTCAAATACAAAAGAAAGGGCTTTTAAATGTTTTTCATTTTTAATCTTGTAGACTTGATGAACTGTGTTTCTAATGTAAGAATTAGTAGAGTCTTTATGTATAATTTGATACAAGGATTCTGAAGTTCTTTGTCAACAAATTTGTATAAAATTTGACTTAGCTTTCTTGCTGGTATGAAGGAAAATTTCACACAAAGTCCGTGTTGTATTCTTTAGTTGTTTTAACCAAGTTTTTTGGATAGCATGTGAGAGCCTGGAGATATATAGTATAAACAATAAAAAGATGTTTCTTCTTAAATTGTTGATTGTATCTTCAGATTGTTATTTATTTTTTAGGGATGACACTGTCCAAAATGCCTGATGAGAATAGCAAATATTCTTAATTGTTTCAAAGAGGTTTTTGATGATCCTTATTTTTTATAGGATCTTGAAAGTAATTCCAATGAATATTGACTCCTGAATGTGTTTTTAAGAAAAATGCTGGTATGAGTTGCTGCACTCTTTTGTGAACATTTGCAGTGGCTTGATTTTCTGGTGCTATGCTATCTTCTGCAAGTTCTTTGTACATCTCCCTGAGTATGGCATGTTTAATGTTGGTGGGTACTTGAACTTTGCAAAAAATTGTTGTTGTATTTGCTTGGTGTGATATTAAGGAACAATCTTGGTAGTAATGCAAGCCAGTTTTGACTGTTTTTCTTCATCACTTGTGCTGTGTGGTATCTTCAATACAAAATAGAGGTCAGGCTTGCTTCCTGCACTGACAAATGTGTACAACATTGTTTTGAAGCTAAATCAAGATTTCATAAAAGTTGCAGCAGTACATATCTCTTCTGTTTGTCAGTAGGTAGGACTTTGTTTAATGGCACATACTCATATGGAACCCTCTGGTGTAAGCACTGCTCTAGCGGTTAAAATTTGTTCAAGATCTTCAGGGTATGTAGATGATTGGTTGGAAATTTCATAACACTAACTACACAGGGTTGAGTGTTTAAAACCGGGGGTGTTTTAAACTGCTCGGTTTAAACCTGGTCTTAACCAGGCTGTTTTGAACACCCAAAAGTGGTCAAAACATAATGTTGCGTCATCGAGGTCACGTGACTGGTGTGGCGCCCTCTAGTTTCTAGAACTATCTTGTTCCTTCAGGAATGCTCTAGTATTTACTAGATGGGGTAGGCTGGTATATATAAGAGGGGACAACGTGACTCGGTAGTGTGTGTGTAGATAGTGAGTAATTGATCTGCAGTCAGAAGTATTATTGAGCACGTTTGTTGTTATAGCGTTCGTTTAGCGTGATTGTTGAAGTTGAGTGTATCAGTAAAGTTATATTCGGAAAGAATAAACCAGTTTTATTAAGTAAAGAACTTGTGTTGCCAAAGTTTCGTCAGAACGAAGTTACGGAAAGTTAATTAACAAACGGAGACGTAACAATAATTTGGTGAGTAAATGTATGCAATCTTTCTAAATTTATCTGGTTGTGAACTTCACTGCCAAAACAAACTTTCAAAACTTCATCAACTTGAATGAATATGGTAAAATAACACAATACAGGGAGATTTACATTGTATATGTAATGTTTTTTCTCCCAACATTACATGGAAACTTATACACAACTTTATATTCACAATTTATGTTTTAGAAATTCTCAAAACAAACTTTGAAGACAGTTTGTCAAGAACGTTTTTGTAATATCATCATATGCCACTACCAATGTTTAAAAATGAACCCTAAACAATATTTTAAAGATACTTCAATATGTAAACTGTTATCTGCTTTTCCTCAATTAAATTAAATTAGCCTATAAATGTACCTATAAACAACTTTTTCTTTTACCTAGCATCATGCAATGTTCCAGAATGAATCTCTGGTCCAGAGCTAATGTTAAAATAACATGAAAAATAAATCTAGGGGTCAGGCATATGATCATACAGTGTGTTCATACATACTTTACCAATCTATTTCTTCTTTACCTTGAAGGAACCTATAACATATGACTAGTTTGGCTGCTTTTTGTATTCCTAGCCCATTTTTCAGTTTGTTTTGGATGAGGCTGAAACTTGAAAATTCTCTTTCAATTGAGGCAGAGCTTGATGGTAGCATACACAGTTTTTGTGCTTTCTAGCAAAGTGCAGAAGTGACCATTCAAGAATGTTCAGTGTATTTCTTTCAAACATTTGGCATGGTTTCAGAACAGGTCATTGGATGATGCAAAGTCATGGGTAAAGGCAGCTCAGCTACCAAATCTGGTCTTCTGCCAGTAGAACCTCTTGGGCTTCATCCACATGATTGGGTTGAAGTTTCCTGCCCCTATACTATGGATGCAATAGATTAGCAAGAAAGTAGTCTGTTGTCAAGGGATGATCAAATTTCTTTTGGATGACATTTCTATGATGTAGTAGCTTGGGGCAGTTTAGCAGGTCAAACCATTATTCACAGGCATCACCAATAGTGGATGGGTCACTTCCAGATTGTCTAGGGCCTTGGCAATTGGTTGCAGTTGGGCATGCATGTTCTTGGTTTTGTTGTAAAGACCAACATTCTGGATAAAACTTTTGATCCTGGTTTCAATCACATCTTCATTTTCTGCAACTACCAGAGCAACAAAGGCCAGTTTCTGAGGTGGATGTCAATGCAGTCAAGTTGGATATTCCATCTAGTTTCCCCGGGCAGTTGTGACCTAATAGAGCCATCTTTACCAGTCAAGAGGGTTTCTGGCATGTGATCGTTGAGAAAATATTTGTTTATCTCCTGAACTTGTGTTTGATCACTTCTTGTGTTTTTTCATCTTGACCTAGAAGATTTAACTATTTGGATGAGCATCCATAGACTGTTAGAGTGGGGTCTATCTCATTCAAGGTTCATACACATTTCTATCACTTTGTTCTCATTGTCAGTCACTACAGCATTAATGGTACACCCAAACTTGTTAGATGCCTCTTTCATCGAATTATTGGCAATTTCTGCTTTGTACCTGTTTTTACTGCTGACAGGAAGTAACATTTCTGCTTAACATCTGTTTCTGGCAATCATGGGAGCATTATGAATGCCACACCAACCATCTTGCATAAGTGTTGCATCCTGACCCACAACATGTTCCTTCACAGTTTCAATAATCTTCTCACGGACTTTAACAAGCAATTCTTCACCTAGGGGCAGGTGAGTGGGCTGATATCCTAATTTCAAGATGGGACACAATATTGAATGAGATGTTGCAGGCATAAGATATCTTTGCAACATCTAATAGCACCTTCATTTTGGGACTTTACTTAATTCCAAAATTTATGACAGCCTGCTGAAGTTTAGCCTTTTTAGGGTGTGGTTGATCATGTTTGGAAGGACTTTAAACATCTGCCACGGATGTTGCAGATGAAAGTTCTTGGATGTCATTGTCAGTGGAACTGATGGTTGCATTGACTGTGGTGGTATTGGACTTGCATTTCTGATGTCAAAAAGAGTTGGACATTTTGTTAAACGAGTTTTCAGTTTCATTGTTTTGGCAATCACTTCAGTATTGTAGTTTCTTCACCAAACCACCATTTTTCCATATTGGATCACTGGGTCTTTCACTTTTTTTTGTCCCCTGGTAGGATAGCAGTAAGTCTTTCGATTTACAATACTAAAACCAGGGGTTTGATTTCCCCTCGGTGGACACAGCAGATACCCGATGTAACTTTCCTATAAGAAAACACACACACACTTTTGTTTGTGGTTGAACTTGTATCTGTATAAAGAAGTGTAATTTAATACATATAAATTTGTCACAATGAAGCATTCATCGAAGAAAGAAGAACAAATGTGAGTGACTCAAGAGTACTGGAATTAATTTCAAAGTTTAATCAGTTTTGAAAAGATTAAGCCATAATTCAATCTAGCATTAATGATGCAAAATTCATCAGAACTCAAAGTTAGATTTTAACTTCATTACATTACTCCATGCTAACTTCTAGATTGCACCTACCTGTATAAAAGAACAACTGAACTCACAATGAGTTATGATGATAAATGCAACAACCCCTTGCATGTGGTGACAAAACATGCTTTTCCTAAACTTAAAACGCTTTTTGAAGCTATTTTTAAAAACTATTAACTAACCTCTGTGTAAATAAATTCCCTATAAAACAATGATATTATGTGTTCTTCAAAATAAGAAAGTACGTGAGTGCATAGTAAATATAAGTTTGCCTGCCCTCCCAAACACCAAAAGTGTTTTTGTTTGTATTGACCAAATCTGAATGTCAGTATGTCTGACCAACATTTGCAAGGAAGTCGAGAATTCATAATCATCCATTTTGCAATAGGAATTTGCTGCAGGGTATTGAAAACAATCCACTACCAAAAGTTTAATGATCAAGAGCAAGACAATGTAATACTAGTGCTTTGCTCAATTAGCATTAAAAGTTTCTTGTCTTTATACAAGTTAAAACAATTATTCTCATCTTAGCTCACTGAGATTAGTTATGATTCCACTCAATCTTGCTTAGCTAAAAAACATGACAGTTTTACATTGGCTTGTTACTGTACTGTACTGATGATATTTGTGTTTCGTTTTTAATACAAATTTCATATTCTTACCTCAATTAACGTTGCTTCTACTGGAAACTTCAAGTTCATAGATTATGTTGCATTGACTTGGGTATACAGTAGGGAAGATACTGTAATTGTTGAAAATGAGTACTGTTGATGCTTTTGTCTAACAAGGAGAACGCCACACACACTGCTAGTGAACAGCCTTGACTTGTTCACCGAAGAAAAGTTTATGTGGTGGGCAGTCTAAGACTAACCAAGGTCATCTGGCATAAGTAGTATATTGTGCAGTGCTGTGTGGCTTCTCATAATTAATGGAATTTCATATCAAATGCATTAACTCTGCATTGTTCTCCACGGGTTGAAAATCTTAATGGGGTGGGGTTTATTATAGTAATTGATAAGACTGTCATTCAATCACTTGGGCCCTTATGTAATGTAAACTGCTCCAAACAGCTGTTAGGGCCCATTTTGGGTGAAAAAACAGTTTGGGATTAAAACTGTAACTTTCTTAATGTAGCTGCTCAAACTTGAATACTACACACCTAGGTAGTAGTTCCAAGTACCGTAAGGGTCAAATTTTGCTAAAACTTTTAACAGACCATATTGTGTTAAACATTATATGGCAAGGTACCTTAGAGCATAAGTTTCTCTCTGGTTTACTTGTTTTCAGTGGGAAGTCAATTATAATATCCAGAGTAGTGTTGACAAGTGTGTGTGTACATAGCTTATACACAATCACACACAAGTGTCCCCAACAATCATGATTCAGGCATTTTTCCAAAATGTAATGCACACTTCTGATTATTTACAGCAACATAAATACCTTATATAAAAAACCTTTTTAATGACCTAAATGTCTCCTGAAGAGCTCTATTAACCTTGCCAATGTATCCACTGTGGTCTTTCGAGATCTTTTCCTTAATTTTTTAGGTTTACCAATGTGTTCTAGTATTGACCGTGTTTTGACCTGATTTAGCCACTTCCTGGTCAAAATGGTTTGGACTAGTGTAACGAATTTGTAATTATATATTTGAATATCAATGTTTGTTTAAAGTAAACTTATATTTAGAAACATACACCTGAAAAAGAGGGTGTCTATTATTAGTTCGCTATAGTTAGTG
>NW_013667417.1:221808-223377 GCF_000517525.1 Limulus polyphemus
GTACTGTTGCATATCTATTAAAACGCATTTACGTTAAAAAAGAAAACTGTGTGTTAATCTTGTTGGCAAGTATTACAAACTGACTATATATTGGCATTTATACTAAATCCAAAATACAATTTAACAACC
The DNA here is from genome assembly GCF_000517525.1 of Limulus polyphemus. Classification (NCBI taxonomy): domain Eukaryota; kingdom Metazoa; phylum Arthropoda; class Merostomata; order Xiphosura; family Limulidae; genus Limulus; species Limulus polyphemus. The sequence continues at coordinate 221,938 of NW_013667417.1, forward strand.
AAATTTAAAGTATCAATTAGCTCGGTTTCAGACTATTTGAAATTCTAATACATAACATAATAAATTAAGGGCTCGTCCGGGATCTGAATCAGAGACAAAATTCGATCTAAATTAAAATTTAAATCACAATTTAATTTATATTTATCAGTGCCAACAAGATTTGATCTTGTCTGAATGTCAAGATTTTCTTGTATGGCCCTCACTAGAACAACTAGAAAAATATAACAAAAATGAATTGCTCGAAATTGCCAAAGTTTAAGAACTAGAAGTTAAAAGATCAATGAGAAAAGATGAACTAAAAAAGCGTATTATCGAAATATAGATGATGATTTGTTGCCTGAGGAAGCATTAGAGGAATACTCTAGTGTCCCTACTAACCAATCGGGGTGGCGTGATAAAGACAAATTAGAGATCGAGCTAAAATTCAAACAATTCGAGCTCGTATTGAAGCCGAGAAAAAGAAAGGACAAGCTCGCAATGAAGCCGAAAAATAAATTAGGCTTAAAGAAATGGAAATTAGACTCAACACTGATCGACCAAGGCAAAATGACAACTTCGAACTTAATCGATATGTTAAAGTACCACCGTTCAATGAAAATGAAGTTGATAAATATTTCCAACATTTTGAGAAGATTGCTCAAACCATGGAATGGCCCACCGAAAAATGGTCATTATTATTACAAAGTGTTTTAACTGGTGAAGCACAAAAAGCTTATGCCGCTCTCTCTCTAGAAGATTGTGTGAATTATGATGGTGCAGTTCTATGCATATTGGCAACAGTTTCGACAAACTAAGACAATTATGTCCAATTGAGAAATTTAAACATTGTCCACGTGATGACCTCAAAACTTACTTGGATGAAAAGAAAGTTGAAAGACTACAGGAAACAACCGCTTTTTCCGATGACTACACTTTAACACATAAAACCTTTTATCATAAAAAGAAATTCTTACCATCTCAACAAAAACCTGTATCTGTTCAATCCATTAAAGTTCAGAAGTTTTCTAAAAAAAATCCAGTGCCTCTAGTTCGAAATATTTTGAAAGTCAGGATAAAACTTCTTTCAAACAGTCAAGGCCTGTCTGCCATTTTTGTAAAAAAAAACCTGGTCATGTCATGTTTGAAAAAGAAAAGGAAGCAACACCCACTGCGTTTGTGTCCACATATGGACATGGTTTCACCAGATCACCCGATGTTGTTGATATGGGCACTGATATAAAGGCTGATGTAATCAGGGAGGAATTCAGATCTTTTGTGTTTGTTGGTTCTGTGTCTTTGACAAATTACACTGGCAATCCTATACCCATAAGTATTGTTACGACAGCGGGGGTCACGTGACGCTAGTAATACGTCATATTCTCGAAGGTTCGTGAAGTCTCGAGAATAGCTCCAGCAAAGCGACAAGGGATAGAAAAGGTCATGGATGGTCTAATTAAGGAA
>NW_013667417.1:224308-232753 GCF_000517525.1 Limulus polyphemus
CAGTTGGAACAAAGTGAACAAAGGAACAAATGACACTGCTGAAGATGTGTCACCTGGAAAAGCCACTGTCGAAGAAGAAACTCTACCCAGTTTTGAGAAGGGAAACAGTGAAGCCCTTGATGAAGTTACTACCACTGATGTTACCGATTATAGGACAATTCCCGATGGAGCAGATGAACCCCACGTGAAGAAGAAGCCAACGAGATGGAGACCAGTACGGAAGAAGATACGTCCCGTAAAATTAAGAGACTGTTGAATTTTAATTTTGTGTTTATAAATTCTGTATATTTAATTAAGTTATTGTTAATTAACTATTGGTTTAATGTAAGTGGCTATTGTTCGGGACGAACAATACTTAGGAAGGGGCAGTGTTACGACAGCGGGGGTCACGTGACGCTAGTAACACGTCATATTCTCGAAGGTTCGTGAAGTCTCGAGCATTTACTAGATATGCGGTATTCTTGTGTATATAAGACTGGTATGAAGTGACAACAACAATGTAAGGTTAATTGAACTGTGGACAGAGAGAGACTGACAATTGAGTCGAGCACGTGAGTCATTCCTTGTCATTCCACGCGTTTGTTATAGCGTGACTGTAGAAATTAATTATATTGCAAAGTTGTATTCAGAAAGAATAAACCAGTTTTATTTAAGAAAGGACTTGTATCGGTAAAGTTTCTTTGGAAAGAATTTTTAATGAAAATTAACTAATGACCAGAGACGTAACAGTATTTTACGTGATATCGGGGCAACTCGATCATTGTTGTTAGAAGGTATATTGTCTTTAGATTCGAGTTCTGCCACTGATGAGCCTGTTATTGCTCAGGGTATTGAGGGTGGCTTTGTTAATGTTCGTCTTCATAACATTTATTTAGCATCAGACCTAGTTTCGGGACCAGTACTGGCTGGAGTAAGACCTACTCTGCCAATTAAGGGTGTATCATTATTGTTAGGAAACTATTTGGCTGGGGGAAAAGTTGTTGCCGAACCTAAAATGGTTAACGAGCCAATCACTGTTTCATCTAAGGATGATGTAGTTGAGGAGAATCCCGATGTGTTTCCCTCGTGTGATGTGACTCGAGTTCAGGCTAAGAAATTAAGCCAAAAACAAATGATAGACATGGATTCAGAGGACGATATTATAGATTTGGCTCAGACATTTTTGGATTCGACGAGGATCTTGTGGATAATCCTACTGACGATTCCTTGGTGATGAACAACGATGGACATAAGGGATCTGATTCACCTAGTGAAGTTCCATTTACTAAAAGTAAACTGATCACTGAACACCAAAAAAAAAAAAAGATCTGCAGGTTTCTTCACTATTTAAATGTGCACTCCCAAGAGATGAACTGGAGAAAGTTCCAAATGGTTATTTTTTCAAAAATGGTATGCTTATGAGGAAGTGGAGACAACCAGATGTGTCATCTTCAGAAGACTGGACTACTGTTGTTCCCAAAGTATATCATTCTGAAATATTGAAAGTTGCCCATGAACTCCCCATGGGAGGTCATTTAGGTGTCAACAAGACATGTGACAAAATCATGAGACATTTCTTTTGGCCGAAAATTAGGCAAGACGATTCTCAGTTTTGCAAATCTTGTCATACCTGTCAGTTAATCGGAAAACATAACCAGAAAATTCCATTTGCGCCTTTGAAATCTATCCCAGCTTTTGAAGAACGTAAGTTCCGTCCTGAGGACAGGGTCTTAGTATTTTTACTCACTATGGGATATCCAATCAAAAAAGAAAGAGAGAAAGAAAAATACAGAAGGAAAGAGAAAGAAAACATACACAAAAACCATAAGGCTGTTAAATTGCAGTTTATCACTATGAGAGAAGGATTTTAAGATAATCCATGTCAAAGGGGTTGATAACATTTGTGCCCATGCACTTTCACGTGCTATATAATTTTATGATCATAAGGCTCTTTGTATTGATTGTGTTTGTATATTGAAATGATTATTGAAGTGGTATATTCCTTTTGAATAATGTATTATATTTAATGTAATGTTGTCAATTTGTATATAATATCATAGTTAAAAATTGTCTAACGCCAATTTTTAATTTTCTAAGGAGGGAGTTGTAATGAATTTATTATATATTTATTTGAATATCAACGTTTGTTTAGATTAAATTTATATTTAGAAACATACATAACTTATAGTGTTAAATATGTATTGCAAAACTCCCGCCTATTCTCCAAAGTTGTTGAAGATTCTCGAGAGTAAGAATCAACAATATACGTAAACGTATTAGTACTCCGAGAGCTCTCCAGGCCTATGGAGACTTGTATTTTAGTATATCTAAAGGGAATGTTGTATTAAACCTGTTTTCAAACCTCCCTCCCACTAAGTGAGGCATACTGAGAGTCCCAATATCTCAATCAGCTAGTGTAACATACCTTGTGCTTGTGATAGGCTTTTATTATAAATACAACCAACGCGCCACGCAGAAAAAGAGAGCATCTATTATTCGTTCGCTATAGTCAGTGTACTGTAAAACTTCGGAAGCTATAACTGTGATTGTTACAACACTTATCAATCGGAAAACTTCAGATATTTGACCAGGAATATTTATAAATTTCGAACATTACAAACCATTTCTGTGGAAACACATCGGACATTAATACTTTTACGAAAACATTACCTTAGTTCAACTGTGGAGAACTCAACGTGTGTGGCAAAGAAAAGCTAGCTAGCTTCCCGTTAAGCGAATCGTACTTACATCAACTCGTAATTATCTCGCTCATCATGAATCTTCGATAAGATATCAAGGGAGTTCCAGACTAGAAAGAATACTTTATATTGTTCTTAAGTTTGTGGAACTTTTTTTTTATAAATCATTGTTTTTAATAACTATTTGTAATAATCGTTATTGTAAATTCTACTGTTGTGTGTATATTAAAACGCATTTTTGTTAAAAAGAAAACTATGTATCAATCTTGTTGGCAAATATTACAAACTGACTGTATATCGGCATTTATTTAAATACTAAATCTAAAGTACAATTTAACTAGTAAATTTAAAGTATCATTTAGCTCAGTTTCAGACCATTTGAAATTCTAATAGGTAACACTAGCTTGAGATCAACCTTACAAGTACATACTTTACAGACCTGAACTTAAGAAATATGAAATTTTATTGTGTTACTAAATAAAACAAATTGTAATGTTCCAGTGAATATGTTGGTGGGCAAAAGCAAACAATATGGTTGCCACAGGGATCAGACTTCAAAATTTCTTGACTTTTCCCAATCAAATACACGAAGCAATTAAATATAATAACAACCTCCAACCACTTTTATACCCATTCATTTATTACTTAATTTTAAACTGATCACATAAAAACTGTAACAGACCTTATGAAATGTTACAAAAGTGATTATATATTATCAATTCAATAATTTATTTTGTTAAAACTTTCTTCATTAAGAAATCAACAAACAAAACTTGATTTTATGCTTAAAGGGGACAACTTTGACATGAAAAGTATTTTTGTTAGCAACAGAAAATGCTCCATGACTAGAATGTTGGTAATACATTCCTTAAATTGCCCCATAAATCCACATTAGTTTTGTAGATTCTGCTCCAACTTAGCCTCTTTTCAACAATTTCTGTCTCTTTCTTAGCATCTTCTGCTTTTTCTCTTTTCTGTTTCCCTTTGTCTTGTAATACATTGTCTTCTAAGAGCAAGTTCTTCTTGTGAGCGTTTTCAGCTTCGTTACAGAGCTCATCTGCCTTGTTTATCAGCATAGCTGCTTATTCTTTTCAGCTTCACTGACTTTCTTACTTTCTTCTGATTCTCCTTGTCAACTAGGGTCTCATGAATTACACATTTCATTTGCCTAACCCCCTCATGCACTGTTCTAAATGCCTGTGCAGTAGCTTCTAACATGTTATAGGTGAAGTCATCTTGGATCACTGAAAATCCATGTTCAACATCAGACTGTCCATGGGGTAAGATCTGAACCAGTTTCACTACTTTCCTCAGCAAGGAGCCTATAGAAGAATTTGTCTGGCTTCTGATTAGTAGTATATGCTTTACACACCTTTTTGTGTTATTCTGTCAGAAGAGCATCTCATTGTGGCTTGGTTTCATCACACTCATCTGCTTCGAATCTGCAGCATAACAGCAGCTTCTCTAACAGTCTCAGGATGAATGGCCATTAATTATAGATCAAGAGCAAATAAGTTCCTCATTATTGATTACTTCAGGAGGCACCTCTCCAGTATTTTTGCTGTTGTTGCTTTCAAGAATGTTTAGCATTTAACGAAAAACTCAAGTGTCTGCAGGGTGTTCTTTTGCATCTTGTCAGTGATGTCATTCACAGCAAATCCCACATCAACTTTGGGTTCAGCAAGTTCTTTTTCTCTCAACATATCTTTTAGTCAGCTTAATCGTGGAAAATGCATCATCTATGACGTCTTTTTGTAATCTTTGCCATCAAAGTTCAGAGAATATTCTGTAAGTCTTCTAATATGAAGACTGTCCGTTGGTTTATCAGTTTGTTAATTCGGTAGATGGGTGAACATCCTTGCTTGGGTGGCAAAGAATTGAAGCTTAGCAGTTATGAGTGAGTCCTGGGTACTGGCTTGAATGGTGATGAAGCTCTTGGTCTTGGGTATTTTGTTTTCTCTGGGTCTTTCTGCTACAAGAGCAACCTTCAACCATCTCGTTGAACTGAATTACACTGAAAATTTTGTATTACCAGTTATCTTGACATAGTCTTCAGCTCGAACAGGAGCAAAATGTAAAAGATAATGGAGGAATATGAGGAGGCTATCAATGTTCCAACTTATGGTTTATGCTTCTGTTTTCAATGCTCTGTTTATGACACGGAGGCTGCAGCCACCCAAGTTCAGCAGCTTAGAGATATCTGGATCCTCTTTATTTCAATGCTTGGCAAGTTCCTCATAAAACTTCAAATATTGCGAGGGGCCCATCCATTGAAATTTGAGCCATTTGATCTAATTGAGCAGTACCAGTTCTTCCAAATACTTGCCATGCAGATATCCAGCTGCAGTATGGCCTAAAAACACTGAAGTGAAATACTGTGTGATTGCCTTTTTCCTCTCATCATCCCAGTACTTCAGAAGAGGGTCCATCTGCTCTTGTTGAATGATTCATCAAACAAATACAGTGAATGGTCATTCTGGCTGGGAAACAGCATTAAGCACTTCCTTTTAGAAATAAGGAGTTAGTCCAATTTTCACTAGATGTGCTCACTTTGTTTTTTCACAGGCAAACTGCTTAGCAATTTGGGATTCTGGAAACATCCTGTAAAATAATTTGCTGGATAAGCAATAGTAATAATCTAATAACTATTTTGACTGCTCACACAATTTCTGCTTCCAGAACAGCATCTTTTATAATGAAAGCAGACAATTTACTGCAGGCACATGTTGCCTCTAAGATCTGTACAAGTGCTCTTGGTTGCGGTGGTGGTGGAGGTACAACCAACTGGTCTGCAATGAGTTCATCCTCTATAGCAGAAGCAGTAATTTCATCCTGTTCATGAGTACTGTTACTTGTACTAGTGAATATTGGTTGCATGTTTTGAAACCCAGTGAGAAACCTTGTAGTCTTTCAAGATTGAAAGCAGTGCACTTCGTCATCTTTTACATGTACAACAGTCACTCTCACCACTAGTAAAGGCTACTAGCACTCGCATGACTTCACCATCTGTACTTTTAAGTAACTATATGCACCAATGCTGCTCTGCCATCACCTCAGTTTTGAAAATATATGGAAACTTAGAATTAGCAGTGAAATGAACATTACAGTACTTATCTTACATAATATTTTCTTTTGTCTAGATCAAGATTAAAAGAGGACTGTTTGCCAACCTATAAAAGTTTATGTAGTGATGAATTCAAATAATACTTTTAAACAGTATTTTAAAGTATAGATTGAATGCCCACCTGAAGATCATTTAGAGCTTATTTTAAATGTATAATTGGCTTAAGAATGTGAAGCTGGGGATATACTGAAAACCATGTATCTTTTGTGTGTTAATTTTACGATATTAGTACTCTGAGAGCTCTCCAGGCCTATGGAGACTTGTATTTTAGTGTATCTAAAGGGAATGTTGTATTAAACCTGTTTTCAAACCTCCCTCCCACTAAGTGAGGCATACTGAGAGTCCCAATATCTCAATCCGCTAGTGTAACATACCTTGTGCTTGTGATAGGCTTTTATTGTTCAGTCAACATAGAAGATGATCATATTGATCTTTGATTCTTCTCTTCAGCTTTTCCTACTAACAATACTCACAAAATATTCATTTTCCCTGATCAAAATTCCCTGAGCTTTGGCGACCCTAAAACAAGTGAGAACCACATTGTAGTGCAATAACAATCCTGACGATTCTTAAGTATAATAAAATGGCTCGACAATTAAATTAAGCTTAGGTCAAGATCGGACTAAATGCCAGTATGTCATGCCCACCATCAATATATACCTTTAGTTATAGAAGATGGGTGATGGATCAGTAATGCATTAAAATATTTTAGGAGAAAGACAGAGAAATGAAAGAAACTTCTGGATACTTATAGGAATTTCCACACTTTTATTCTCTGTAAGAGTGTCAGCCTTCTTTCTCAAATACATCTCGTATCTTGCCACTGAATCAACAGCTGCTTGCAGCCGTCATAGATGTCTTCTGAATATAGCTCTGAAAATAAAAAAATGTGAATTTTTGCTTAAGCAATGTATATTTAAACTTTCAAAGTTCATTTACAGTTTTACTCAACGCATATCCCTTTAAATTGCTGTCTTATTTTCACTTGTTTTTGTGGGAAAACATGCACTAAGATTTTACAACATTAGGTTGAAGTAACTTTTCAAACAGCTTAAAGAAACTAATTTACAAGAGATTTTATGCTTAAGACAAATAGTAATTCCCAAATGTTTACTGTATGCTTAGATGTCGTGTAAGCTGGAGAAAGGTTACTAAGACGCCTCTCTTCTATCTCGACTAAGCTGCTCTAAAGGGATCTTTCATAAATATCCGTGTGTGGGAGATGACGAAAATATGGCACCTCCAGAAACATTTAACCCTGAAAGGTTTGTTTGTTTGTAATTAAGCACCAAGCTCCACATTGCATTGCTCACCACGGGCATCGAAACCTGGATTCTAGCGTTGTAAGTCCGCAGACAGACTGCTGTGCCACTGTGGGGCAACCCTGAAAGGGAAAAACATAAAATTATTAGACTCTTTGTGGGTTTCTTTTTAACCTCTGGAAGTTAGCCCCACTTTAAATATTTCAAGACATAATTGGTATTTTGGACATTTAAGAGTCTGGGAAGGACCTTGTAACATTCTCTGCTTGCAATGAAAGTTCGGGGTCTCAACCTTAGGCTCGTAGCCTCGAGATGAGTTTCCAAAGACACATCACTCCGCTATTTCTTTGAAAAACCTTAAACCTAGAGTCTAAATACTTGTTTAACCCCTCGAGATGAACTTACAAAGACGCACCACTCGACTTTTAAGACAGACTTTTTGTTCTTACCTTTTTGGCTGTTGTTCAGTAAGTCTTCTTTCCTAACAAAGGGGAGCTGGAAAAAAGGATAGAAAGAGAAACACAGTTAACACTTACACATAGATTGAATGCATGGTTATCGATGGATAAAGTCACAGCTATCTTTTCAGTCCCTATCCTATGAAAGGCACAAAATCCGGGTACATAAGAATGCATAACACTAAAAGAACACTGCACCAAACTTGATGTCTCCAGTAGTGGGGCTGACCTGCTGCAGTCCTCCTATCCTGTCTAACTGCTTGGAGTACAGGTGAGCTTCCGAGGTGACGTGGACTCGTAGCTAGGAGACACGCTGATGTTAAAACTTGAAATCCAGGCGATTTCCAATGATCTGAAAAATACAGAAGCTCTCCGGGATCCACTTTCTTTGGAGAATTCTTCTTTACCGAGTCTAAGGTGACCAGCAAGCAAACGTTTTTCTGACGTTCTTAACGATGTCAGTGACGTCTTCTCGCGTTCGCTGAAATATACCCCTGCATCTGATTGCCCAGATCTGTACTTTAAACTCTTCTAGTAGGTACACAAATAAAAAAACGCACAAAACATTTAGTAACAGGAATAAGATGACAGAAAAGTACCGTACTATATATGATATATTTGATGTTGAAAATGAAGGTGTTACACAGTCGTACATTGCGTGGCGTACAGTTTATATGCAGCTGTTTACTGTTGTTATTTTAAATTTTAGTCTTGCACGCGAGATTTCCACACATCCAGCTTGCGTTTCATTCCATCAATCTTGTCTGCTATCGTGAAGCACGAAGCCATTTTTCCCTGCATGGAGACGTTGAAGGTATTCAAGATGTCAAAAATATCCGCCATGTACGCCAGCTTTGCAACCCATTCAGAATTTCGGAATAGTTCTGACCAATGTGGTTTCTTGAACTGGAGGAAGTGGGCAA
>NW_013667417.1:233291-239692 GCF_000517525.1 Limulus polyphemus
CCTTGAATTCAGTGCGTTGGCCATCACATGATTCACAATTTTCACAACCTCACTCAGAATTGAGTTTAATTCGGGTGACATTTTCTTAATGGCTAGATTTTTTCTGTGAATTATACAGTGTGTGGATTTACAATCCGGGGCCACTGCTTTAATCTGGGCTATCACGCCTGAATGACGTCCTGTCATCGCCGCAGCTCCATCTGTACAGACGCTGACACAATTTTGGAAATTCAAATCGAATTTTCGAACTATGTGCTCGCTCAAACTCTTGAACAATTCTGTACTAGTTGTGCTAGTTGGTAACGAATCAGAAAAAAAGTACTCCTCTTTCAAATCTCCTTTGTATTCGTAATGCACAAAAACCATAAGAATCGCCTTATTTGCAATATCAGTACTTTCATCGAGCTGTAACGAATAATACTTTGATGATTTAACTTGTGTTATGAGCTGATCTTCCATATCTTCTGCCAATTCGTGGATGCGACGTGCAATAGGGTCGTTTGACATTGAAACTTGGGATACTTTCTGTGCCACTGCCTCGCCCAGCATTTCTTGATATACGTCTTTAATACAGCCTATCACGAGTGTCTCTCCAACTGTAAACGGCTTCTTTGCCTTAGCAATACAAAGAGCAACCTTATATGAAGCGCGCAGCGCACAAGCAGTTACGCGTGTCAAATTGAGCAGTTGTTTCTGGGATGATTTCAAATTATCATACTTCATTTCAAAGAACTCTTGCGGTTTTGAAACCAATTCACCATGTTTGGCATTTTGATGCCTCTTCAATTTCGAGGGTTTCATGGCGTCATTGCTCAAGATTTCACCACAGATCACACACTGTGGTTTTTCCACTCCATTTTCATCCATGGCACAAAATCCAAACTGAATGTATGAGCAGTCATATTTTCGAGTGTAGCTAATTCAATTCCTCCTTTTCGATGGTGGTCCAATTTCACCTGAATCCACCGAAATATCCTCACTATCATCATTTTCAGGATGTCTTCTCTTTATGAACTTATCCAAAGGACCGCGTTTTTCCATCCGAAACAAAGAATTAAGGTGTGCTAAGAATTGAATAAGAAGACAATAATTAACTCAGAGAAGCATCAAACTTAGAATTACAAAGAAAAATTTATTGTGAGTACATCATTTAGAATGAGATAATGCAATGAGATGATACAATGAAATTCGACAAATTCGAGGCCTTTACACTTTTCAGTGACCTATGACTAAGCGCTATAGTCTAAGTTCAGTCAAATTTTTTGTCGGGGGCTGACTAGATTCAGGTAAACCTAGAGACGTTGCGGACCGGCAATTTGTACTCCGGGGACTGGTACCGGTCTGTCGGACCGGCTTTGAGCAACACTGATTTAGATTCTTTTTCGTTTCTTAGAACTGGAATGAGATTTTTAAGGTGAAATTTCAGATGTACTCGTGTTAGCAGGTCTAGTTGCATTATTGAATATTCTACTGTGTGGTTCTAATAGATAGATTGTAAAGCATTTTCCTGGGTATTTTGATTTTAGAAATGTGCATGCAAAATGTGCCCATAATGCTGTAAGGTGTTTGTCAATTTCTGTCATACCTAACCTTCCTTTTTCTAGAGGAAGATTGACTACTTCTCTTTTCATTAATTCTGGTTTATTTATCCAATTGTATCTGTACAACTTTGTGTTTATTTCTTTAAAATTAAGTGCTCGGGGAGGGTATATTTGGTCTACATATGTTAACTTTGCTAGTACTTTACGTTTGATGGTTTGATCTCTCTCTTGCCGCTGATCTGTTGTTTCATTTACTTTTGGGTTAGAATATTCTAGTTATATTCTGTTGCGTTTTTACAACTATAGTAGATTCCTAAAATTTTCTCTGGTTTTGGGTCCAGTTTAGACCAAGCAGATTGTTTTGTGTGTTACTGTTGTTTAGCCAGAAGGCGTTCAATTTATTCAAGTTGACTTTAGTGCCTGTTGCGTCACTGTATTCACTGACTATTTCCAGACTATATTTAATAGACTAGGCTATGCTTAGCGTTAGGATGACATCTGCATAAGCTGTGGTCTTTTCCCCTAGTACTGTGTTTTCTAGAATGGGGATACCCTTAATGTACTGACATTGATTTATAGAAGAGAGTATGGTATCAATTACCAGGACCGGGGACACCCCTTTCTTACCCCAGAGCTGACAGTAATTGACACTTACTGTAGTTTTAATACTTGTGTAAATTGTTCTACCAGGACTGGGGACACCCCTTTCTTATCCCAGAGCTGACAGTAATTGACACTTACTGTAGTTTTAATACCTGTGTGAATTGTTCTACCAGGACCAGGGATACCCCTTTCTTACCCCAGAGCTGACAGAAATTGACACTTATTGTAGTTTTAATACCTGTGTGAATTGTTCAAATCCAGTTGACTATGTTCGCTGGGAAGTTGTATTTTCTAGTGTGCACAAGAGAAAGTGCTTTCTCCTGGTTAATTGTTACTAGGATTATATGTGTCTTTGTTCTACTGTGGATGTGAATTATATCTCTAATGAGACTGTTATTTGCTTGTATGTTTCTGTTTGGAATACTGCATGTTTGTGTATTGATTACTAGGTTTTCTGTTAGTCTTATTATTCTGTTACTTATACACTTTGTGAGTATTTCATAATCTACAGTACATAATGTAATTGGTCTGTAATTTTTGAGATCTGGGTTGGTTCACATGTTTTATTGTGTAACATAATAATACCAGTCTTAAATGAGGATGGAAGTTTATTCTTGTTTAAGCTCTGATGTAACATTAATGTGAATTTGGTTCCAATAATATTCCAAAATGTTTTGTAAAATTCGGTCGGAAGGCCATCAGGTCCTGGTGATTTATTGTTCTTCATTGCACTAATTGCTTCCCAGTATCCTTGTGTTGTAATTGGTCCTGAAAGTGTGTTGCTTGGTACTGTGTCTAGTTTCTTTATGTGTTGTGTTATCTTATTCCATTTTTCAGGTTTTGTGATTTTGGGGGAATACAGTTCTTCAAAGTAATCTGCAGCTGTTTCTGACCTTTCTTTTTATGTATGTTTGTTCTGTTTTATTTTTATCTAGTATACTATTTACGTTGTCTTTCTTTTCTTTTAGCCATGAGTTGTTTACACAGACATCTCCTTGTCCTCTTTAGTTTTTTATATGTCCTTCGGTTTGTTGACCTGTTATATGTCCTTCGACTTGTGTACTCTCATTTAACTCTTAAAATCTGCATTTTCAGTTATATCTTAGTTAAATTACTTTTATATTATTTAAGTCATAGAAGCAATGGATGAAATTTCCTCAGAAGTTTCCCTTTGCTTCAGCCTACTTGCTTGTACTGCTACACCCATGTACTGTAACTGATACTGCTTCAAAGCACCGTGATGATTCATAAAATATAAACTTTTCTGTAGCTTCTACAGTGCTAAAGAATCGAGGACAACATCCTCTATCTTATCCTTGTACTTTGGCGTGCATGTGCAAAACATGGTTAGAACTAAAGAGGTTGTTAACTGTTTTTTATAGTGACCTTTGGTCACTAAACTCCTATGCTTGTTTCAAGGTTTATACACGTGCTGTGCTATTACTTACTGAACTTCTAACTTCGTGTTTGATTACTTATCTCTCAAGGCTTATTATTTATAATAAGCCGGCTCACAGCAGTTGCCCATAACCAATAGCCTGAGGGTTTTTGGGTGTGGTGCTTGATAAGCCCAGGGCTTGCTTACAAGCAGCCAATAGGAGCATCGCACTACTTGAGGGTGATACTATTTGGATGCTCGCCAGGATACAGAGAAATCCTGCTATATAAGCCCATGTCTGGAACTAGAAAGTCAGTTCTTCAGCGAGATCCAGTTCGTCCAGGAGTTCTGTAGTCTCCAAAGATCTCCAGCCAGTCAACATTATGCAGTCAAATAATCTTAACTCTGCTGATAAGAAGGTGCCAACTCTACAGTAAGTATCTCTCTCTCTAGATCAGCTTTTGTATAATATATGAATTCTATTAGAAGTGTTATATATGTTAATGCTTTAAAGTAATGATCAAAGAGTTACTATTAAGTAATGAGTAATATGTCTAATATATCACAGAGAGTAATAAAAAATATTTGTGAATTATATTGCTGGTCTGAGACTCATATTCTTTACTCTAACTGTAAACTCCTGGAGTTAGCGACTTGTGGCTCCACTCGTCACGACAAATCCTCCAACAAATAAATAAGGTGTACAGGTTGGTTTTAATTGAAACTCCAACAATTAAGCTCACCTGAGCGCTAACCTGTTTCAGCTGGCGCAGTCTCGAGGATTTTTGGAGTAGCTAACAAAAGGTTAGTTAGAATAAAGAAAGACGGAAAAAGTAAGAAAATCGGTCGAAGTAGCATAAGTTAGAATTAAGTAAGTTATGGCTACTGCTGGGGTAAATACGACTACAGAAGAGGGTGGCGCACACCCTAGAGCCGATAAGCGGGCCGATGCCGATCACAAAGCCGCAGCGGAACAACCCGCACCGATAGGGTCCCTTCGGCGCGACACACTTAACAAGTGCCATACCGTTGTATCACAGCACTGCAGACGAAGACGTCGAGAGTTTTATAGATGCTTTAGAGGAAGCAGCAAGGATATCAGGCTGGACGGATGCCCAGAAAGCTGATATACTGCGTTTAAGAACAGCAGGAGAGGCGAAACGTTATATTAGGGCTTATGGCAAACTTCGTGAAACAACAGATTATCGATACTTAGTGCGTAAGTTGTTACAGGAATACAGGACACGAGACTCCACTAATGTCATTCTAACCGAACTGCGTAACCTTCATCAACAACGTGGCGAATCAGTCCGAGTTTTTGGACACAAGCTACAGGAGTTAGGTAATAGATTACGTAGGGCTTATGCACGTCCAAGCGAGGATATGTTGCAGGATACTTTAAAATCAGAGTACGAGCGAGGGCTGTATAGTAACGCAGCTAGGCTACATGTAAATGAAGCGAATAATGCTCAAGCAACGTCGTTAGATCTAATCGAAGTAGCTACACGAGAAGAGCTACGAGAAAAGCAATTATATACGCACAAATATTCGAAATATTCGCCTATAAATATGGTTAATAACTTAGACAAGGCTAATCCATCGGATACAAAGACGCAGAATAAGTCCGATAGCTTCCAGTGTTACAACTGTGGAAAAGCTGGACACATGGCTAAAAATTGCTTCAAGAAATCAAAAAGAAACGAGCAGACAGTGCTATAATTGTGGCATTACAGGTCACATGGCACGTGACTGTCGACGCCCACGAAAAAGCCCCAAAGGCTGGAACCTATGGAAGAAGGTTTACTAATAGTAAACCTACTTCTCTAAAGGTCCAAAAAACGTAATCCCCGCCGGGATTACAGAATGAAAGTAGAGGTAGTTCCGGCAGTATGGGATAAACGATCGAGTATTCATACTATTAATGAAGTATCACTAGTAGTTCAAGTAGAAATAAAAGGTATAGCATGTCGGTTATTGGTTGATACGGGTGCTCGATCGTCTCTACTAAGTTCGAACTAGTAGATAGAAATCCGACATTGTTAGATAAAGCTTGGAAAGAAGTTTCCAGAAGCATTTTAACGTCTATAACAGGACACCCTGTTAAGACATTAGGTAAATATAATATGCAAGTAAAAGTAGGAAACCTAGAGCTAAGTCATTCGTTTTACATCTGTAAGCAGATAGACTTAGACACAGATGGTATTATACGGCAAGATTTCTTAAGAACTTACGACACTGAAATATCTCTTACCCAAAATAAGCTACGCATAGAAACAGAGGTCTTAAGTTTTGAAGGGTGCGAACCTTCAAACTTATGTGCGACAGTTACGACACGAATGATTATTTTCCTGTTTTATAAGTTTATGTCTATTCATTAACTTATTCTGCCTTACTTTACTATCACTCACCTTATGACTTCTGCTAGGTTTAACGTTTTTCTGTGTAGTCCTATTCTCTGGCTTTCTTTTAGAACTTTCTTTTGGACACTTCTTATTCTTACTCCTCCGACTTAGTCATGTGTCACTACACTTTAAGAAGTCAGTGCTGTCGTTCTGGGACGGTTGATCCTTAGCCTTGCTAGTACAAGCGTTAGGCGTCTGACTGTTAGTCAGCGGAAAGGTATCATAAAACCCCTCAGATGACTCTACACTTATGCCTAACATAAGCAACAGAGCATCCCAACAGGAGTGTCTGAAAGAACGAGTTCCTGTAAGGTTAGTTAAAATAACTGAAGTACCTGCGAGAAGTCAATTTATAATCGAAGCTAAAGTAAATGACTTTAAGTTTAGAAGAAGTGTTAGTTGAACCTATAGAAATAGAAGAAGCAGGAATTTACATAGCTGCTAGTGTTAGTAAAGTGTCTAAAAGAGACACAGTAC
>NW_013667418.1:0-20948 GCF_000517525.1 Limulus polyphemus
TAAAACGTATTTGTGTTAAAAACGAAAACAGTTTGTATCAATCTTGTTGGCAAAGATCATAAACTGACTATATATATCGGTTTTAATTTAAGTACTAAATCCAAAGCACAATTTAATACTAAATTGAAAGTATCATTTAACTCAATTTCAGACCATTTAGAATTCTAATACGTAACATCCATTCTATGTTAATAGTGTAAATGTACCTCAGTGCTCCAGACTATGTTAATACAGTGTAAATGTACCTCAGTGCTCCATCCTATGTTAATACAGTGTAAATGTACCTCAGTGCTCCATCCTATGTTAATACAGTGTAAATGTACCTCAGTGCTCCATCCTATGTTAATACAGTGTAAATGTACCTCAGTTCTCCATCCTATGTTAATACAGTGTAAATGTACCTCAGTTCTCCATCCTATGTTAATAGTGTAAATGTACCTCAGTGCTCCACACTATGTTAATACAGTGTAAATGTACCTCAGTGCTCCATCCTATGTTAATACAGTGTAAATGTACCTCAGTTCTCCATCCTATGTTAATACAGTGTAAATGTACCTCAGTGTTTCATTCTATGTTAATACAGTGTAAATGTACCTCAGTGCTTCATCCTATGTTAATACAGTGTAAGTGTACCTCAGTGCTCCATCCTATGTTAATACAGTGTAAATGTACTACAGTGCTCCACCCTATGTTAATACAGTGTAAGTGTACCTTAGCGCTTCATCCTATGTTAATATAGTGTAAGTGTAGGTACAGTGTTCCATCCTATGTTAATACAGTGTAAATGTACCTCACTGCTCCACCGTATACAAGTCAGCGAAATAATGGTAATAAAAACAAGTTAACTGTGGAGGGTTCTTTTCCACATTCCTCTTAATGTATACATTGAAGCTCGAAATCAGTGGTGTGTAAAGAAAAGCAATTCAGATCTATCTTTTGTCTTCCACAAGTTACTGCCCAATAGGCTTTTCGTTCAGTAACAAAACTCATCACTTGGGCTAGACGATGACAGACAGAAGATTGATTTTCTAATTTTTTTCCCGCATTTCAGGCAGCGACAGATGGGAGACAAAAGACTGATCTGAAATACTATTTTTTACATTCCTCTGATTTCGAACTGCAATGGACTAATCAAGAGGAATGTGGATAAAAATTATCTGCAGCTCACTTGTTTTTATAACAGATTTTAGGCCTATTGAATTTCCAATATTTCGCCGACTCTCCGCGATTAAACCGAAATAATGATGAAATGAATTTGATTAATGGAGATTGCATGGACAAAAGATTTTTTTCATCAGTAATGAAGTGGATGATGAGCTCGTTTTTTTTTCTAACAATTTACTTATGTGATGCTAAATGACCAGACATAAGTTCTTACTTCTCAACACGATACTTCAGTCTACAATTACACGGAAGCTGTTACAGTTATGTTAATCGTCGTAAAACAGTATTGGATAAATAGATTTTGGAATGAGGTAACAAACTCACATACCACGAAACCAAATATGTGTTAGAATGCATTCGTGCTAGTGGATCTATAAAATACAATAAGTATTTGAAAAATCTGAATTGTTAGCAAGTTTGTAAATATTTTTACTGAATGGGTGAAATGATGGAATTTGGCAGAAACATCAATACTGTTTCATTAATATTGTGCTAACTTGAATTTAACAAACAAACAAACAAACAAAATCACTGTTTATAGTAACACACTCCCTGTCGCTGCTTTGTTTACGACAGTTATGGGTTATGTTACACACTAAAATGACTAATTATTGTAAACAAAGAAATTAAATCTTTGCTTTTTCATCAATAACAAATATCATAACGACATTATATGGTTTGACGAAATGAGCGTACGACACACAGAGATAACATTGTTGAATTAAGTACAACAAGAAATAAAATCCCGCCAAACCAAGTATCCGAAGAATAAAAACAAAAAAAAACATTTGGATTATATTAGTTTAAGAGAATGACTAGGCAAATCCCTAGGTATATAAAACAACTGCACTTTATTCACAGCTGAAGAAATGAACGTTACACAGAAATTTGAAGATACAATATACAGCGATAAACTGGAACAGAAGATTAACTTATTGCTCTCAAGAGGGAATTTGAACAGAAGATTGAAATTCGGCAAAATAAATAGATGAAGTTAAAGATGTAGTAATACAATAACATTGTGTTACGTGGGTCCGCTAAAGATTCTTTCCAAAGACTCTCTCACACACAACCTATCAGATATACAATCACAAATTAAACCCTTCAAAATAAAGAAGTAATACACTTTAGCAGCAGAGATGACGAAGGTGTCTTGAGAACCATTGGTTACACTTTTGGATTTATCCTGCGTATTAGACTGCTTCAAAAGTGTAACCAATGGTTCTCAAGACACCTTCTTTATCCTGCGTATCAGTCTGCTTCGGTTACATGAAGATTGTTTCCATGAAAACAAGTACCCTACACTATAGAACAGCGAATACACCAGATAACTAATCACTGGCATCACTAATATAACCCTCTCCCTAGCTTTACAAGCATTTAGTTTCCACACTAAATGAATCTCGATTTTCAAGATTTTTATGAATCTAATTTATTTAAGCTATATAGGTGTGGTTTTTTTAATGATTAATTATCACAATTTTAACACTTTTATTTTAGCTCACTCATAGGGCTAACTTACATTTAATCAGCTGCCCAATGAATATCTTAACTGACGAGTATGTGTTCCAACCCTCATGTGCAGGACACACAAACAGCCCAATGGTCGCGAACATGTAATTCATGTAGGACAGGGCAAGGGCATTAATCCTCGTAACTGGACAATATCTACATTTTCTCCACCTGGCTACAACATGAGAGAACACTGTTTTGTTTTTGTATGGAAAGCAATATATAAACCAATAGGAGAATAGTGTTATTACAACAGCGAACTCGTGCATCAATTAATGAGAAAACGCCCTTATTTCATTACATAAACAAACATATCAAACATAAAAAGAACGTTTTATTGTTTCATTCGAGTAAGAATACGCCATTTTTTTATTGGTCAACAAGTATATCAAAGAAAAAGGGGATATTTTACTGTGTGTCTATGGCGAGTAAGCAGCTGAAACACAAAGAAACATTTTCTTGTATTTGTACAGTAAACAATTATATAAAACACAGAGAATACACCTTCTTATATTTATAGTGAGCAGTTATATACAAATAAAAAGATAGAGTTAGAGTTTATAGAGTATTTTTCTTTTTGTCTTACCGAGCACAAAATTCATGTATATTTGAACCTGACCTTGGGTATTTTACACCTTTCTAGCTGTTGACGTTCGATGTTGTCTCTTTCTTTTCTTTGGTCTTTTGGGCCTTGGTGTTCGTCAGATTGACCTTGTAAGGTTGTCTACACAAAAGCCGAACTGTCATTATATTTAGAATCTTCTGTTATTGCAGGAAGTTTCTTTGCCTTTCTAGGTTACTATATCTCTACAGCAGTAAATATACCAATTATAGAAAGGATATTTTCTTGTTTATTTACAGTCTGCGAGTATAAGAAACATGTAGATTTCATAATCGTGATTTAATAAAGCAAATAACTATACCAAACAATAATATTACATTGTTTTGTTTACAATGAGTGAATATGCAAATCACAGACTACATTGTCGTATTTAACTAAGGCGAGTGAACATAGCACGTATGAGATAATGTAGTCTTATTGTAATGTATTGAACAGGTATATTAAACTTAACAGTATACAAGAGTACGTTTTTGTAGTTTACAAATATACCAAACAATGTGGGAATAATTGTTTTACTTAAGCGAGCGAGTATACAACATGCAGAGTATATTGTAAAAACTAATTAGCGCGGTGTATCAAATATAGCTTTAAATCACATCAACAGAATATTTTATTGGTAACAAGTGTCCGAATCAGTGAAAAACTAATATCTGTCAGGCAACTGAATTGTCTGAGTTTAAGTATATAAAAGTCAAGAGTAAGGTGTATTATTATAAAAATATAGGGTACTTTCTTTTGAAATATAATTTTTGTGTTTTGTCCGATACAGAGGTTGAAAACTTTAAATTAAAACGCTTTTGGAGTCTCACCACATCGTTAAAGTCCATATCGCCATGTTCTGACATACCGTATCTAACAACTGTTCATCTTGACAATAGTCCAGCTGTGTAGTTACCATTACAAGTAGCTCTGTCGTTAGGCTTTCGTGGTCAGAATACACTTCTCACTCTTCACTACAGCTTTCCATAATCCATCTAGTATACAAAGACGACGGTTTAACAACTTCCGTTTCAACTCTCCGATCACGCAGAAATACATAGGCGATGCAGCCGGCGACTTGACTGGTATGCCTTGAAATAGAATAGCATAAATACCCGTTTCATTCTCCAGCTCCTAGAAGAATACAATGGATGATCAGATTTGTCCTAGAAGCAATTTGTGTACACGCGACTTGTGTTGCTTTTCCAGAGGTAGATTCTTCTTGTTTATGTTGCATAATGTTGCCCTGGGGAACATGGATGGTTTTGCAACTGTCCTTTTTGTTTGTAGATTCTTACTTGTAATAAGACGTCACACTTTGCTTACCAAGACTGTGGTATAACGTGTTGTAGGTCTCTTTCCGAATGATCCCGATTCCCCTCGTTGACCCCATTTCCTTTGTTTTGCAATGACATTAAGTATAAGCAATATTCCGTCTTGGAAAATCTAAATCCCTTGTCTGAACACATTTTCATGATCTGTGTGTATGAATATTTTGCGTCGGAGAGGGATGTTACATACCCTTCCAAAAAGCGATCAATTTTCGGTGACATCACACTACCTACGTAACGCCAAACGATATCAAAATGTAGTTCTTATACATTCGTCCCACTTCGACTATATATCTACCGTGGTTGTCAAATGACTTGCTGATTTGCATACTTAAAATCGATTTAACCTAATATACTCTCACCCATATGGGCCCGGCATGGCCAGGTGGTTAGGGCGCTCGACTCACAATCTGAGGGTCGCGGGTTCGAATCCCCGTCACACCAAACATGCTCCCCTTTCAGCTGTGTGAACGTCATAATGTGACAGTCAATCCCACTATTCGTTGGTTAAAGAATAGCCCAAGAGTTGGCGGTGGGTGGTTATGACTAGCTGCCTTCCCTCTAGTCTTACACTGCTAAATTAGCGTCGGCTTGAGCAGATAACCCTCGTGTAGCTTTGCACGAAATCTATAACAAACCAAACCTCACCCATATGTATTTCTATTATGATAAATGTCACGTAATTTGTAAATTTCATACTTGTTCAAGTAAGCGATAAGCAATATTTATAAATCTGACTTTGATGTCGTGAACATACTCTTTCAGGCAGCTTTTCTTCCTATCAATAAGCTAACAAAATCCTATATGTCATTCATGGATCGAAATCAAGATGCTTTAAAAGTTTTACTTTGCGATGAATGAATTAGCTTTTTCGTAAGCCATTTGATAGTTGTGTAGAAAGTTAAATATAACTTACTGTAAAGTAGTGGAATATCATCTACCTAGTTATCAAATATTGTTATCCTACTCAGGTGAATGTAGGAATTTTTGCTTTCATGTTGTTGTTCAGTTGTTGATTTTGATCACTTTGTTACACAGCTATTTCTCTCTATTTCATTCTATTGTTTCTATAGTAATTGAGTACATTAAGATTTGTTACCAGTTAATTCTCTATTAATTGCATAGTAGTACGTCTATTTGTAACTATGGAACTTCTAATTCATAACAATTATATTTCTCAAAAGCATCATTAAGATTAATGCTATTGGTATGGGCACTAAAATGACCTCTAACTTTATAAACATCTTTATGGGTCAAAGTGAAAATCAAATCTTAGAGAAAAGTTCTGTCAAACTACACATCTGGAGATGACACTTTAATGACATGTTTTTCTCTTGTACTCCCGACATTCAATCCTTGAAATATATTTTTTTATATATATACAGACTCTTTCAATCAATCTATGAAGTTCAAATTTGAATTTTCTTCGATACAAATGCATTTTGTTTAATAACACCGTATTCTTAAAAAACTGTTTTCTTCCTATTGACTTGTAAAAACAAAACACACAAGTACATATTCAGAGTATAATTTTTTAACTACCAAACCTTTCATCCAGCCCTCGTCAACTGAAACATCAATTACCCACAGTTAAGCTTTTCGCACGAAAGAGGCCTGCACAATTAGTAATGATTATAAACCACACACAGACACTGAGACGCTGAAAATATCCATAAAATATGAAGTTATATTTGTTGCATTAACCAGCCTTTCTCCAATCAACCTAACAGAATTTTTCTGATTATCACATATTATCCAAAACTTAAAAATGATTCATGAACCTTTAAAAAACATTCCCACCTTCTACATCTTCTGAAAAACCAAGCTCTTAGAAATATCCTTGTTCACCAGAGTCATTTAATTATACTGCGTTACAGTATGGATGTTTTCCTTGTAATAAATATCGATGTAAGTTGATAAAACTCGCCAGTACTTCCTCTGATCAACATGGAATACAAAACTGTACGTCATAACAAAACCAATTTATTTTCAAACTCAAAGCATAATATATCTTATACAGAGCAAAAAATGTAACCATCAGTGCGTTAGAGAAACTCAGACTGCCCTCAGAGAATGAATTAATAATCAAAAATCTTCTGCCAATATTAAATAGATCTTCCTGCTACCATACATCTTAACCAGCCTTACCACTCCATCAATGACATGGTTTTCATTGGCATTAAAACGGGGTTTAAGTAAAAAGCCGACAGAGAAATAAAATAAGCCTACTGGATCAGCATTTTAAACACTGTCATCCCATATGGTATGAACCTCCGTATTAGTGATATTTGTCCTTTATCATAAAGTCTTTCTGGAAAATCTTAGAAAATTTTCTTTAGAAACGATTTTCTTTGTTATTACATCAATAGTGTTTAACTCCTATTATTTATTAAAATTTGTTATCTCTTTATTATAATTTTCTATTTACGGACTTACAACGCTAAACTCTGAGCTTTGATTCTCCACGGTGGACACAACAAATATCCCAATGTGTCTTTGCTCTAAAATAAACGAACAAATATGATTTTATTTAATATCTATTATTTTTATGCTCTCATTCATAAATGTATTAAATTTCTTTTTTTAATTTGTTTTATTAATATTTCACTTTCCAGTTCCTGTGTCATTTGTTGATGAACCTCCCAATTGTTCTGACATTATTTCTTACACAAATACATTCTTTCAAGCTATTCTTATTTCAAAACTACTTTTTCTCCTTGTTTTCTGTCATTTACACATCACACACACCCGTATACACGCAATGCTATTGCAAAATTTAAAAAAGAGGTCATATTCTTAAAACCGCGTGACATTTCATTTCCGATAAAATGGCCACATAAATCATCAACATGCTTACAATACTCGTTCGCCATTTACCGCTAATGAAGGAAAGTCTATTTCCGAAAGCGCTCGGGTTATTGGATTTCGTTTCTCTTATACTACAGTTTTTTTCTTTCAGAAATGAGGTGCTCCTAACACCCAGTAGGTGTTGTGCATGAGTTTATTTTGGAGGCTACCAGTATCATCAATCATTTGCATAAGTGCCAAATTCTTGCGAAGGTTACACTTCTGAGATTCGAACGTGGTCTGGTAGATGGTTGTGATTTCACTGGCTCAACTAAGTTATTCGTAAAACTACTTAATATATCATCAAACATTGAATCTGTATTCCATATCCTGTCCCTGAGTCCATCCATTCTGAAAAATTGCTTGTCTTACATGTTTCAAGAACTGATCCAGGTCCTACTTAGTCACATTTTGATCATTTGGGGTTAATCGCCTTATTTTCATCATCATTAGATTGTAGTCGGCCCGCCTGTTAATCCTTAATAGATTAGTGACTGAAGTGCCACTCCCGAGAGAAATATTGGCTTTTCTCCAACCCCTGAAGGCTTCGCTATTCATATGAATACATATATCTTACTTATGATTAGCAGAGTATAATATGTTGGCCGTATACAAATATCTGGCTATTCTACTGGATCTTGAACCTACACATAACCTCCGACAGCTGACGTCTCCTCTCAGGAGAGCTATTGGTTATATGAAGGGTTCTCAACTTCTTTCAAGGTACACTTTTCCTTATATGATGGTGAGACAGTTCCACTTAATAAACATCATCCTTCAGTGTAATATCCAGTTTCCTCATGTCACAGGTGATTTCAACTATTTATTGGGATAAGAAATTCTGGCTAGTGACAATCAGGGAACTAAGAAACTCCAAGGAAACGTTTTTGTTTTACTTAGTGCTAGAATTCCAAAGTTATACAACGCCATGACCATGATCATTAACTTATTCTAGATACTAATTATAAGGTTCGATGGTTTCAGGCCACGTCTCCTATCTCTGCTCCAGTGGTCAGACATTATCTAGGGTGAGAACCTTACATCCAGTTGCAAACTACTCTGAACCTGGTGTGTGTGTGTTTTGCTTTGGTAACACTCCAGCACTTCTCCCTATTACTTGTCTTGTTGTAAGTGATATTTCTGTCCCAGAAGGTTAAACTTTGGCTTACAAGAGTACAATAAAGTATAGAAAATAATGCTAAGTTTATGCTCCAACATAAATGAATCTTGATCATTATTTTTTTATTATTCTAATGGTAAAGATAAAACCAAGAGATAATAAATTTATATGATAATAACAAGAAATTCTTTACTGTGGTGATAGAGATGTAATTATACAGACCAACATTGGCCAAACTATCAGAGGTAATGCAGCTTTTCTATAACCTTGCTGAGAACCATGAAATCAATTACTGATCATCTACGAAATTCGTCCCTAGGTTTGGAGCCACTATAACAAGTACCATCCTAGACTGGACAAACTAGCAGAGTCACTATTACTTTTTTGAGTCAACTTGTAAATTAAAATAATACAGTTTTAGGCTTTTGGGAGTACACATAAATTTTTCATCTGTTCCTTTGATTTCGTAGGCAGAAGCAGTGTACATTTTTATTTTCATTATTACTTTAATTTCTTGTTTTTCCTTTAAAATAGTTTAATTTTCATTCATGTAATTTCCCTAAGATATTTCACTGTCTTCTTTAAGCTCTCCTTTGCTTTGTTTAATTTCAAATAATGCTTTGTGTTATTAACTTTCCATTATCATTTATCTGTGTTTACTGCAAGTATAAATGAAACTTTTATCACTAAAAATCCATCTGACTTGGATACTGAGACCAGTGAATGGCCAGAAAGAAAAGAAATCCAAAAATGTGCTTCAGAGAAATGCCAGTGAAAAAGTCTCACAAAAATCTAATTAGCATCAACTTCTAATAGGACCACGGTCTTAAAAACATAAGCAGCAAATTGCTGACCTGCCAAGTTAATAAACTTTTCAATACTTTGTCCAACTTTCCACGCAACAAAGAAAGTAATATCACAGGATCCTTCAGCAACAATGGCTGCAGTCGCTACCAAAAAGCATTTAATAAAGCCTACCACCATGATGAGCGTAACTGACCAGATGACTAGGGACCAAGGTCCTATCAGCAGAACTGCTGACCAGCATTCTGACAGAGTATGACTAAAAAGCAATGATGCATAATGCATTACTGTCAAGCTCATTCAACATGATGAAACAAAGTTTAAGCTCGTAAGAAAAAAGACTTGCTAGGAGAAGTAAAAGGAAAGCAAGAGAGTCACTGAGGAACCTAACCATGTAAAAAAAAAACTGGCCAGCATCAAGCATAAGCTGGGTCAAGTGACCAAAGTCATTCAGAAAATGCCACCAGAGAGATGAAAATTAATCATAACTCTGGACCACATATTTTCTGCCTTAAAATAGACCTGGCGGGATCTTGGAAATGTAAATATGCATATTTTGTATATTCACGTTTATTTATATATTTATATGCTTAAGTATATTTCACAAATAGGTTATTTCATTATGTATTTGATGTATAACTTTGTATGCTTAAAAGGTTGATATATACACTGTATTAATGAGATGGTACTTTTGTGTTATTTTACTGTATTTTGAGAAGATAGGTTTTGGAAAATCAAATAAATAATTAAAGTACAATGTTGCACATGAAAGGTATCTTTCAATAGCTTACATATAAACAATTGTATTTTAATTAGTTTCAAATTTTGCTTTTAAAATTACACAAATGCTGATCATTCATATTCATAAATACATATTATAATTTAACCTAAATTTTGTAAATATGCTAACATTTTTTGTATGCTATTATTTTATTTTGTTTATTAGTTACATGGATGTAATCACTTCATCATTTCATGTAACTTACAGGACATGTTTATTTTATTAATACTTACATTTTGTAGTTAACAAAATATTAAATTTATGTATACTTTTATCTGTTTCATGAATCATACTTAGCTCTAGTATTTACTTCAAGGTTTTGACTTTGGTTTATTTAGTATTTTACTGTTTGTTTCGTTATATTTAGTTCTCCGTAATTATGTCTTTCATGATCAGCATGGAAGTGTGTTCCTCACTGTTATGTTTCCTTTTATTTTATTGTACCCCTCCTTCCTTTACATTACTGCATTTGTGTTTTAACTTTAGGATAATTTTTGTTGTTTCTAATTTTGGTGGTATTCAACAAATAATTTTTCTCATTATCTCATGTTTGTGTCTTTGAGTATGAACTTTTAGTTTTTCTCTTGTACATAAAGGTTTTATTCCCAGTGTATATTTTGTGTGTAAAGGTTTTTTTTGTGCTTTTACAGAATATTGTTTCCTTTACTTAAAGGGTTTATTTTAAATCTTAAATAAAGAGTTAAATTTACAAATATCCACTACCGGCACTTGTATTTAAAATTTTTTGTTAAAATTATAATAAATAATTAATTTAAAACAACGTTTTATATTTACTGATTCAGTACGTTATATGAAAAAACAAAAAATAAACTCTAAGTTTACCTTACGTTCCAGGTTTAACAAGCCGAACATGTAAAAACTACCCAACATACAATATTATGGGAAAAAACTTTAGTTTTAGCTCAGCCTCGAAGTTTTAAATCATTAAATATTAGAGAAACATTAGAAATAATGAAATATAAAAAACAAAACCAAGTATTAAATAGAGAAGAATGACCAGCAATTCAATATGTTGATATATGGCGAGATATAATGTTTTTATTTTTTTATATTAACGGAAATATGTAAATAACAATGAAGTAATGCGACAAGGGGAAAAGTATAAAATAGTCTTGTAAGTTACTCCTGAGGATGACGTAGATCACGTCGAAACACGTACTTGTAGAAATATTTTAAAGTGGAAACCGTACGGCTTCAATAAAGTTTTTATTGTCTGTATTTAAGGTATACAAGTGAGTTTTATTTTACATATATACAGAAAATAATATTATATTTATATGCAAAATTGAATCATGCTTTGCAATAAAATTTGTTTAAAACCATTGCGCTCATTTTTGTTTTCTACAGACACAGCATAATGAAAACTATAAAACAATCACGAAGAAATAGGTAAAACACTGTAAGGAGAAAAAATAAATTTGCAGAAGACTATTCAAGGTTTCATTAGTGAAGGTTATTTCACCAAAACCACATATTTTGATTTTCCTTACAGCAATTTTATCTATTTCTATGTATTCTATTATTAAACAGTCTTCGTTAGTGAAGTGATTAAAGAACCGGTTTTAATGGGGCTTTATGATGATTATTCACACAGTAGATGTTGTTGTCTTTGATGGTGTTTTTTTTTAGCACAAGGAGTTGTCTGCATTCTGTCCACCGCGGGTCACGAACTACGAATTTTTGAATTTTAAGTCTGGAAACTTATCACTGACTCAACTGTAGAAGATGTATTTATGCCATAACTTAAAGACAAGCAGCATCAAAAAGTTTTAATAACTGATTTTCTTAAGACAGTTGTTCAACATTCTTGATATATTGTACACATTGTGCAAAATTAATCTTCCGAGATGAGACAACCTAGCACAGAAGAGCAATATAAAAAAACAAGTATTTTAACTGACGCTTTGAAGAAGTTCGGGGATGGCTTTTTTTCTTCTTCTTTGTGAATCACTTAAACTTTATACTTTAGTCAGAAAATCACACACACAATCTGGTAGGCATTCAAGAATTCCAAGCAGGCAACATAAGTGCCAAGTACTCCAGGACTTCTGTGTGAATAGGGGTGAAACCCTATTTCCGACTGTGGTGCCACTTGATCTATCGCCATTTTTGCCACCTCTTTTTTGATTAAATATCAAACATTAACGCGTCCTATAATAATAAACTATGACATACACTATAGAGGTCGTGTCCTTCAAATAAAAAAAAACAACAAGACAACACTTATTAGAAAATAAAAGTTTGAGACGGCATGACTGGGTATTGAAAACATTTTGTACCTGAGGATGACAAAATCTTGACAAAACGTCGTACATTTATAAAAAAAAGTATTTTATTACCTAATCAAGCCGTCTCAAAACTTTTATTTCCTAAAAAGTGGGTTCCTTGTTATCAAGTTTTAACACTTATTAGAAGATCCACGGAAATTGGTAAGCGGCTCAGTTTATTATTAGGTAAGCGGCTCAGTTTATTATTATCATTAAGAAACCAAGCAAAGCAAACCTATTGATCAGCGTATAGGGCTGCCGACCCAAAGGTCCAAGATTCTAATAGTAAAATAACGCTAAACATGCTTCGCACTTTCAGTTGTGAGGACGTTTATGATTGTGACAGTCATTCACACTATTTGATTAAGAGTAGCCGCATGGGTGATGGGTGCTGTTGACTAGTTTAGTTACCCTCTATCAGATCAATGGCTTTAAATCAGGTTTGGCTATGGTTGAACCTTAAGGGTATCTGGCCTGGCCGTTTAACCTGTGTCGCATACAGACTCATTCAGTTACAAATACCAAATATCACGCTTCAAATGTAATTAAGTGAACTATTCCAAAAATTAACTATTATGGACAAATGACTCTAAGTGTGTTAAAGTTATAGTCTGCATCTCACAAATATTAACTTTACTATAAGGATATCTAACCCTTCTAGTCCTCGCATATTCTTTAAATAGATTGTCTTATTCCTTCGTAATCTTGAACATTTGAACCACATGTCTCATAAATTTTCTCTTTTGTTATATAAAGTATATTAAAGAGCATAAGTTTAATTTAAGCTCAAATGTCCTTCAAACCAGAGTTTATTTTAGTACAATTTATTTCACCTTTCTAAACAAGATAATATCCTTATTCTACCAAGATCTATCAAGATGAAAGAAGTTGGTCTAAATGACATCTTAGAAACAGGTTGCAGAGAATACAAATTGATACTCTAAAACTCTATTCTTATACATAGTTCACAAAACAGTCTTTGTCAGTTTTTTCTTAACATCACGCGCTAAAGCTTAGAAATAGTTTGCAAACAGCATTTCTTCTGGAATTTCAACAATCTTCACACGAAAAAATAAACAAAAATCCAGAATCAAGGCACATTTCGAGAGTTGTGACAAATGTAGACAATAAACAAAATTCTTAAGTGGTTCCACAGTGATATACACGTTGAATACATTTGACAAGAAGCAATATATTCGAAACAAAGGTACATTTGGTTATTTAATTATCCACAAATGATGTATTAGTGGTTTTGCAACTTGAATTCTGATACGTGACAAGAAGTTTCATTAGAATACTGTTATACTTTTTCTGAAAGCATCAATATACGAAACAAAAATCTCATCAGGAGAATTGGCTTCAGCACAGTGTCCTGGTGGTATTTTGGTTAATTTTGACATTTCAAGCTAGTCTTTTCATTTGCAATTCTGTATTTTAGCTTATTTCAGTGATACTGATTATAAAAGTTGAAACATTGTCTAGCAACTGATGAATATATTTGTTTTTGGACAAAGTAATAATGGCAAACTGGTATTCTAATACTCGTAGTTTCATAAAAGTCACTTAGTTAAATATATTACGTTGAAAAAAATTATCATTTGTCATTAGAAAGATGTTCTTCATGAAGTTATTGAACGTTGATGCTAGAGTTACTGAGGCAACATGGGGATAATGTTCTAAAGTTTCTGGTTGGTCGAAGTTGTTGTTTTTTTGGAATAAAGCACCTTGGCTATCTTTCCCAAACAGTTGGTATGAACATTGGAAAAACGAAGAAGAAAAAACGCAATAAAATAGACAAAAAATAGAATAAACAAAAGAACAAAATCATTAGCAAATGCTGCTTTATTACGTATGCGGGCGTTGGCCTAGTGGCTAACGTATCGGGCTGCGGCCTCCAAAATCCAAGCTTCGGGCCGTGATATTTCGCAGAACACTATTTCGTAGGTCAAATGATGCTATTATGAATTGAATCAAAGACTCGAAATGTATTTCTGGTATCCAGTTAAAATTCATAAAATAGTTACCATGATTGCCTAAGGTTATTAAAACAGTAACTGGAATCACGATAATCAGTTAACGATGTTATATCGTCAATGTACGATAAAGCTTCTCATGACATCGCTTAAAGCAAACTTCTCTAAAAACGTTTTTCTGATATTTGCTTTGATTTCTTAAATTGAAACTCACCTGTAATTACATGAAATTACAGTGCTTTCTTGAACTGAAACTTACTTGTAATTACATGAAGTTACAGTGCTTTCTTGAACTGAAACTCACTTGTAATTACATGAAGTTACAGAGCTTTCTTGAACTGAAACTCACTTGTAATTACATGAAATTACAGTGCCCAATAAGCAGATTTGTTTGCTTGTTTGTAATTAAGCACAAAGGTACACAATGGGCTATCTGTGCTCTGCCCACCACGAGTATCGAAACCCGGTTTCTAGCGTTGTGAGTCCGCAGACATACCGCTGTGCCACTGGGGGCACCGCAGCAGAAAATACAAGACTAGACACTGAAATTGACCTTCAAGAGCACACGGTGGTATGGACACCTAATGCATCTTTTTCAG
The DNA here is from genome assembly GCF_000517525.1 of Limulus polyphemus. Taxonomy (NCBI): domain Eukaryota; kingdom Metazoa; phylum Arthropoda; class Merostomata; order Xiphosura; family Limulidae; genus Limulus; species Limulus polyphemus. The sequence continues at coordinate 15,021 of NW_013667418.1, forward strand.
ATTCTTTCTTCGAATCGTGCAATAACCAAGTGATTTACAAACGATTATTAATACTTTTCATTGTAATTTATTTATTTCTGAAATATTAAAAAGAAACTTAGATAAGAGTACAGTTAGTAAGATCCAAATATCTGTAGATGCATCTGTCATTTAGTGGATATGTTAGTTCCTTGAAACGTCTAAGGCATGCATGAGACGACTGTAGGAAATAATTATACTTGGAATATTCGACATCCAACAACAGATGGCACCACGCTGGCAATTCAATGTTTACATACTAAATGTCTTAAGTTTTCGTGTGTTACAGGGTAGGGATTATTTACTGTTGATATCAATGATTTCTGAAGCATTTTGTGATAAGCAAATATAATGAGTATTATTCAAAATTTGTGTTGATATTCAAAAGCATTTAATTCTGAAATATTTTAAAGTTTTACTTTTAGTATCAATCTTATCCTGAATGTTATTGGCAACGGATATTTTTCTATCGCACGAATTTCATTTCATTTAAAAGTTTACCTTCTGATTCCGAGAAGAAATCTTGTCGTTTCTGGAAATCACTTGATATATATATATAATGCAACAGTCTATACATTATACATCAGACGTTTGTTTTTCAATAAAATGTATTTGAATGATATGATCAAATGTAAAAAATGTATTTGAAAAAGCAGCATACATAAAATTTATATCTTTGATCCATTTATTTTACATCTGCAATGAATTGATAGACTAATAAAAAACAAAACACAAAAACGGCGTGCATGCTATTTAATGCATCATTTTGACCCTAGATAATGGAAACACAGGGAGCAACCATAAGCAAAAATCTAGAGGGAGAACAATGCCAAACACTTAATTATATAGAGCATAGATATATCTGTATTACAATCCAATGCAAGAAACTCAAAATAAATTTAGAGGTACAATTGCGCCACCACAACAACCTAGACTTTTTTGACTAAAAATAAGCTCAAATTTAGACCTCCATGTAAGAATAAGTCTAACTTTAGTCTTACATATAAGAATAAGGCTAACTTAGGTTTCCATATAAGAACAATAAGTCTAACTTTTGTCTTACATATAAGAATAAGGCTAACTTAGGTTTCCATATAAGAACAATAAGTCTAACTTTAGTCTTACATATAAGAATAAGGCTAACTTAGGTTTCCATATAAGAACAATAAGTCTAACTTTAGTCTTACATACAAGAATAAGGCTAACTTAGGTTTCCATATAAGAACAATAAGTCTAACTTTAGTCTTACATATAAGAATAAGGCTAACTTAGGTTTCCATATAAGAACAATAAGTCTAACTTTAGTCTTTCACATAAGAATAAGACTAAATTTAAGTTTCCATGTTAGATGAAGTCTAAATATAGGATTCCATAGCCGGCAATTAACTCTTACTAGCAACCCCATTATTTCTTCCCACTGGCGATTTGTCTGATTCTCTGATAATTTTAAGATTTAAGTTTATACAGGTGCCTAGTTCATTGTATTATTTTAACACCTGCATGTATAGGCAACTTTTATAAGTAGTTAGTACCATATAAAAACTGAATTTTGACATAAGATTTTAAAGGCAGCATTTTTAGCTCAACAATAAATTAGAAATGTGACTTACACATCCTAGTTGTCTATTATACAAATATCACGACCAGTCAATTCTATTAATAACTTCATTCTTGGAGCACAACTTCTGCATTCATTATTTCGAGAACCATATAAGCGTTTTGAATACATTTTCAGTTGCTAGTGATACCTAGATTACTATTGGTTACAATGTCCTGAGTCATGAGTCAAAAAAATAACAACATAAAAAATACCGTCAATATTCCAATTAATCTGCACAGATTTTCTTTCAAAAAAAGTGACTTTAGCTAATTTGTGTTGGGCAGATCTTGACACTGGGTATTGTAACACGTAAAAATATAGTATCACTCATTATAATGCAATATGTGGATTCCATGGTTGATGAGCCACACATACACAGTTGGTAATATTGAAGGTTAAATGTTCCTCATTTCTCAAGTTAAAAGATCACAAATTATTAAATAAGTAAATTATACAGTCCTTTGTGTAAGATGCTTATATAATAAAATACACTTATTGATTTATGTTTTAATAGGGGTTATAATGTTCGGCCCGAAACCATCAATTTAAATAGTATTTAAACGGTTTGGTTTGTTACGAATTTCGCGCAAAGTTACACGAGAGCTATCTGCGCCCTAATTTAGTAGTGAAAGACTATAGGGAAGGCAGCTAGTCATCACCATCCACCGCCAACTCTTGGGCTGCTCTTTTACCAACGAATAGTGGGATTGACCGTCACATATATAACGACCCCCACGGCTGAAAGGGCGAACATGTTTTGTTTGGAGGGGGATTCGAACCCGCGATCCGCAGTCGAGCGTCCTAACCACCTGGTCATGCCAGGCCATTTAAACGTAATGTTAAACGTACAGAGGCGACATCTTTGTATTTAGTTCATGTCGAATTTCCAATCATTCAATACTACAATGCTGCCACTTGTGAGCTTATGGCTGGGGAATATATCATAGCCTTTTTCTAGGAAAAACATTCGTATAACAACATATCAAAGATATGCAAAGCCCATAACACACCAGTTTTAAAGACGACTATCTATAGCATAGTGGAGCCGGGCGTGACCTAGTGGTTGGCACATCCGAAGATTCATTATCTACTTCCAGTAGCCACAGAAACGTACTGTACACTTTGGTGCTATGGATGAGCTATAAAAGTGACAGTGAAATCCAGTTATTTAGTTTGACAAAAGAAGCCCAAGAGTTGGCGGCGGGCGCTCATGACTAGCTACTTTCCCTTTAGTTTAGTAGCTCAAACTTAACTACAGCTATGAGAGATAAGTATAGCTTTGCGCGAAGATTATAAAACAAAGTAAAGGAAAGAAACTATAACTTATTGAATAACATCCGGAAGGAAAGGTTACACATAAGGATATATATAAGCGCTTACAAAGCATTCCACTACGTGAAGGACTGCCATGACCATTGCCAAAGTACGCCGTTTCGTAAATTAAAGTGACACATTAAATATATTTCGATCAAGACTTTTAGTTTCGGTTTAATCCAGGTTATTTATTGATTAGTATGGTTTCTACCATTGGAGAAAACGCAAGGAAACCTTGCAGACATCACTATCCTGTTAGGATTAGTGAAAAAAAATTGTTTTCTGTCTTCCAAAACTCCGCACACACACACACACACACATATATAAGAGAATACGTAAATAAAAGTATCGTTTATTAATGAACAGAAGTGGATTTAAGTGAATCTTCATAATCCAGCGAGTTGAAACTTCGCCCTTTCCATCATTGTACAACAAGGACGTCCTTTAATGACTTTGCTTAAAATTATATTGTTTTTTTTTTTGAGGATTTTTAGTGCCCACTAGAGGGATTTGCTCATTTTGATAATAAAGTTAGAAAACAAAAAACGACCTTTACGCTCCAGATAATTATAAGAAAGCTTTTATTTTAACCGACGTTTCGCCTCTGCGGCTTCTTTAAAGTTAGTACACAAAACATTAACGTATGTTGTAATAATAAACAGTTTTATGTACCAGCCCCGAAGAAGCCGCAAAGGCGAAACGTGAGTTAAAGTAAAAGTTCTCTTATAACGAAACGATATTAAAATAGCTACAATGTATTATCTGAATGTAAGTTTGGTATTAGTATCTTATACCTAAACGGCATCCTATGCAATACACGTGGGCTAAACGACTGGGTTAGTTTGTTTGTTTGAAGTTAAGCACAAAGCTACTCAATGGGCTATCTGTGCTCTGCCTACTACGGTATCGAAACCTGGTTTCTAGCGTTGTAAGTACGCAGACATACCGTTGTGCTACTGGGGAGCGGCTAGTTCAAAGACTGCTAAGGTTCAGTTAGAACCTCTGACCACACAGTGGGCAACAAATCAACAGTACCCAAAGCCTGTGCGGCTATCCTTTATCAGCAAAAAAGTGAAGTTTGATCATGTCAACATTACATAATGTAAGCTTTCAGTTTTTTTAGCTTTAAGTCAGTGATTCTGAACGTGGGGCGCACTGCCCACAGGGGGGCAATTTGAATATATTAGGGGGCAATTTGAAAATGCTACAATAAAAAATATTTTGCATTTGGGTAAAACCGAATACTTTCTACCATCAAATGAATCTGGATCTTGTCGAACAACAGTTGAATCGGCTCATTCTGAACTTCCTTTCCCAGATGGTGTTTATGATTTTTTTCCATAGTAACTGGATTTTCATGACAAGATAAAATTTGACGAAACACTAGCTATAAAAGGCTTATTTCCTTTGTCACTCCGTCGAGGACGCTTTCATGTCATGGCTAGGTGGTTAAGGCGCTCGACTCGCAACTTGCGGGTCGCAGGCTTGAATTCCTGTCCCACCAAAACATGCTCGCCCTTTCAGCCGTGGGGGCGTTATAATAGGGCAGTCAATCCCACTATTACGCTGGTTAAAGAGTAGCCCAAGAGTAGCTGCCTTCCCTCTGGTCTTTTACTGCTAAATTAGGGATGGCTAACGCAGATAGCCCTCCTTTTTGGTAATACTCAACAATATACATCGTCGCTTAGCAATAAAATTATCACCTGATTGTTCTTAGGCCAACTATAGTGTTTATGTTGAATGCTCAATATTCATGTTGATTTGTTAGAAAGGTTTGTTTTTATTCTTTATTTGTTTATAACTTCGGTGATATAACAGCAAAATAGTTTAATTCAGAAGTTTTATGGCATTGAGTTGTAGCCAAAAGCAAAATAAAATTTACCATGTAGTGTTTCAGCTAAGCCTTAAGTTACATTTATCTATTAAACAATACTACAAATAGGCCTACTGTTACTAACGTTATAGTCAGTGTTTAAAAAGTTTAAAGTGGTAAATAAATGTTAATTAGTAAATATTCTTTTGGTATTTTAATACACATATATTACCAACTTGACCTTAAAAATAAAGAAAAATAAACGTATATTACAACCAAATATCTTTTAGCCTTTGTACAATCGAAAGAGTTTAAACTTTGTATCGGAATGTCCGCACTATTTTTTTCTACTTCCTGACCTAGAATACAGTGAAAAGGCTCAAGAGTGTTATTTAAGTCTTTCAGAATGCACACGTACTTTTGTTTACGATAACATTTCATTTTTTTGCGTAGTTTTTACTAAAACTGTAATGATTCAAGAATTGCTTCAAGACTGATGAAATAAATGAAAAGTAGGTGCATTTTGGAGGTACAGACAAATTCGTTTTAGATGAAGTATATAATTGTCGTTAACCACTCAACAATGGTTTCCCGTCATTTTTACTAGCTAGTCAATAAGTGTTGAGTCAGGAAGTATTCACTTCCAGCTTTCCACGAAGAACAATATTTTGTGGGCCCGGCATGGCCAGGTGGTTAGAGAGCTCGACTCGCAATCTGCGGGTCGCGGTTTCGAATCCCCGTCCCACCAAACATGCTCGCCCTTTCAGCTGTGGGGGCGTTATAATGTAACGGTGAATCCTACTATTCGTCGGTAAAAGAGTAGCCCAAGAGTTGACGGTGGGTGGTGATGACTGGCTGCCTTCCCTCTAGTCTTACACTGCTAAATTAGGGACGGCTAGCGCAGATAGCCATCGTGTAGCTTTGCGCAAAATTCTAACAAACAAAGAAACAGTATTTTGTGTTCTATTATACCTTCATATTAAGGCAGTGGTTCTTAACCTTTTTTGCTCCATGCCCCACCTCGACTCCTCAAAAAATTTTATGCCCCCTTAATATAAAAACAAATTTGGTGTTGAAAAGGTATAATAATATAATGTAAAATTTAGAAATTTAGTTTTGAGTCACGGAACGTTTTTCGCTCTTCACGGCTCGACCATACTCAAGACATCACACAGAACTGATG
>NW_013667418.1:21948-24027 GCF_000517525.1 Limulus polyphemus
GTATAAAATAGTCTTGTAAGTGTTTATTGTGTAAATATAAAACGTTGTTTTTAATTAATTATTTATTATAATTATTAACAAAAAAAGTTTAATTTACATTTTTGTATCTTAGAGTTTTTGTTTGTTGTTATGTGTTAACTGTTTTGTTGGCTGCTTGCATTTAGTAGATTCCTTGTACCTATTTGTCTGGTCAGGACTTCACCATATTGTGTATTATATTTCATTCCGTAATTTTAGTATCCTAACTTATTGTGCAAGGTGATTTTCATACAATGTTGTGTGACGGACTTACTATCCTATATCTAGTTTAATAGTGATGTTTGTTTAAGGTTAATTTATATGTAGAAATGAAGATAACTTATACTGTAAAGTCTGTATTGCGAAATTCCCGCCTATTCCCTAAAATTGTAGAAAATAGTTGAGTGTAAGAATCAACAGTATATGCGTGTGTACATAAACACTGATGTATCGTTTATATTGTTGCGTAAGCTGACATTTCGAGAAACTTTCCTCACGCATATAAATATAACCAACACGCTGCGCCAAAAGACAGTATATATTATTGGTTTGCTATAAACCTCGGAAGCTATAACTGTGATTGTTATAACAGTTATAAATAGGGAACTTCAGATATTTCACTAGGAACGTTTATATATTTCGAATGTTACAAACAATTTAACTTCAGCGGATTCACATTGGGCATTAGTATTTTTACGAAACATTATATAATTTCATCGGTGAACATCTCGGCGTATGTGGACGGCGAAGAACGAAGAACAGAGCTAACTAGCTCCCTGTTAAGTGAATTGTATCTACATCTACTCGAAATTAATTAGCTCGTCGTGAACCCCCGATAAGATATCAAGGAAGTTCCAGACCAGATAAAGGACTAAATATTGTTTGTAAGTTTGTAAAACTTTTGTACATAGAGCATTATTTGTAATAACCGTTATTGTAAATTGTGTTATTGTGTGTATATTAAAATATATTTGTATTAAAAAACTGTGTCAATCTTGTTGGCAAGTGTCATAAAGTGGCTACATATCGACATTTATTTAATTTCTATTTTTCTATTATTTTAGTTTTCTATTTTACGACAAAGTAAATATAATTGAGATCACGCGATAACTCAATCTTAGGTCTTCCTTTCTCTAGCAGAATACAGTCAAGCAGGCTATCTACTGTTTCATGGGGTAGTTGTATTGGTATTGTATGTGCCCTACATCGCTTTGTGTATATAAGGATGCATTTCAACTGTCACATGGACCAGATGTGCTTCATGTTATTTGTGACGCATATTTGTGCTTGACGAGCTAAAAATGAATTTTGCGGATCATGATAACTGTTCTTGACATTTCAGGCAGTTTTGTTTCTGAACTCAAGACTTGCTGTAGAGATGTCACCCTTAAAGTCTTTACAACACTTAACTCGCTGATTATGTGTGTTTATTTTCCAGTTTGATTACAAAAATAATTTCAGTTTCAAGCTCAATTTATATTTTCCTCCAATTATTTGAGTGATCTGTATAGTTCTGTCTTAGTACCGTTTTACTTCTTTTATTTTAAGTAACATTTTCTTTCTTTGTATAGCTATTTTCGGTTGTCTATGTTTGCTCAATTAAAACTGAACATAGGTGTTCATTGGAAATATGTCTTGATTATGTTCTTGGTCACCAATCATCACCATCCAAACCTTCAACCCTCCTGTATTGGGAGGTCAATAACTCGTGTGTCCTTACATTTTGTAATGAAAATACCACAGTCATAATAACAGTCGCATTCCTGCAAACTGTTCACGCAAAACCTTTCAACTTATCTAAAGCCCTTATTTCACGGAAAAAAAAAAATTATCAGCATTATGTATCGGAGATTATGACCGTTCGCGTTAGTTTTGTTAACATCGAAGACTGCTAAGTCATCACCAGTAACTATGAGTGGGAATTTATTAAGTTGCAATTCAAAAACTTTTTAGTTTTTGTGTATTGTCAACATACGATTAATTATGGTTGGAGACGGCTTGAATGGGTAATGAAGAAAAACTTTAATATAAGTTTAACATAACAGCAAATGTTTGATGATG
>NW_013667418.1:24377-31134 GCF_000517525.1 Limulus polyphemus
CATCATCAAACATTTGCTGTTATGTTAAACTTATATTAAAGTTTTTCTTGATTACCCATTCAAGCCGTCTCCAACCATTATTAGTCTCAAAGTGGGTTCCTCGTCATCGAATACGATTAATTGAAGAAAACTATATACATATACAGGTAAACTGTACATACATCTCTGAATACAAAAACTTCTCATGTTTATATTTTTTGGTAAAAGAGCAACAATCTTAAAGTGTGGCTTTAAACTTTATCTTACCGGTATATTGTATTTAATATTTGTTAAATATGGCTCATAATGAACAACACCTGGGTAGTAAGCTTAAATAAAAACATTTACGAAATAAAGGTGAACAAAGGCATATACTTACAGTAAAGTAAGATTGAACAACACTTTGCACTTGCAGTAAGTTTAAACAATAATATATTCCTAGTAAATTTTCACATTTTATTCAGAACAATGTAACTAATTTTCAAGTTGTGTTTGCCGTTTTAGAAATATATCATCTCAAAACACAAGTTATCTAGATGAGAACAGGGAGAAAAGCTGATATTCGTTAGAGAACACGAACTTCCTCCAGCTACAAGGTAGGATATTCCCCTCTCCCCCTCACACACAATAGAGTAAGTATATTAAAATAACAGAATAATGCTGAGAAGATTTCTCATTCCTTAAACACACTTTGATGTTGAAGGACACTTTTAAAAATAGACCTGGTTCTGTATAAGCATTATATTTCAATAACTTAGTATTAACGCAATGAAGAAGATGGTAATAATTGATTTGGTGTAAATAATCAAGTTTCTGTGCACATTTACACATTATTAAGTAGATTCTAAAGTTGTAAAACGCTGGGAGGATCTAATGATTTCTACCATTTTTGTTTGTAATTACTTCTTCGCCGAGTAGTTTCTTGTCCTGATTTTTTGCCGCCTCTTATAGCTGTGCGCCTAATCTTTTTTCTTTCTTCTTCTTTTGATGTATAAGTGCAAAATAGTCATATACTTATGAGTGTTATCACTTTAGCTAATATTTGTGGTGGTGGTTATTTATGAACCCTTGAGCTTCCCCACACAGTAATGACATCGTTATGATTTTTTTTCTCGCTTCGCCACCTATAAACCACTGATGCTCAAATTACAGTTCTTTACGACAGTTTATAGGATTAGTATATACAATGATGGTGTTCTACTACTAAGTCTAACACTCAACGAAAGGATCAATTTCCTTTGTTCCCAAAGCTTCGACGACCAGGAAGCTGGAACGCGCAAAAAGATACGTGCAGCACACGAAATAGGAACGAGTCCCACGTGCACAACGCTATCGAGCGATCGATTGCTTTTATGTGCCTGAGGCATTGATGCTGCCCATTCAGTGCCCACCTAGCGGCTTTTAAATTCATCTTGTATAAACTTGTAAATATTAACGATGTTGAAAATAGACGGATTGGATAGGTAACGATAACAAAAAGCTTCCTTGAATACACGATTAAAACGAAATTGTTTACGCTACTCCGCACACGAGAAAAAATTGGTTTATCTTATACGAGTAAAGACTGCCTAAAAAATAAGTTGGGCTCGCTAGTTTCCGATTCGTTTCATAGCTATAGATATGAATACACCACTTAGATTATAAATCATTTTACATGGATTGCTCTTGACAATAAGGTTAGTCTATAAAGTTTTTTCCAAGTTTAATAACGATTTAAAAAGCGGGAAAACGCATGACTTATTCAAACGAAGCAATGATTAAATCTGTTGTACTTGCAATACAAATATAATGCTTTTTTTTGTAAAGTTCATGGAAAACTGTATTAGCTAAATCTTTAAATATAAATAAAAAATACGTTCAATTTATGTAATATTTAAAACTAAATCTAATATTATTTAATATTTAATGTTCTTGCATAAGAAATTAATTGTATTGTTTCTACTTTACAAAAGGCAATTATTATTATACATACAGAACAGTGGTTTTATTCACTGACATTAGAGCGTTTCAATCACTTTTTTTTATAAAATTGGACACTACAGTTTGATAAAATAACGTTATTTTATAGAGTATTTTACACAATATTAGACTTTTGTAAAGGGTTGTTGTTTGTTATTAAGCACAAAGCTCCACAACGGGCTATCTGTACTCTGTCCACCACTGGTATCGAAACTCGGTTTCTAACGGTATAAGTCCGCAGAGATACCGCTCTGCCACTGGGGGGGCTTTAGTAAAAGGAAACATTGAAAAGTTAGAAGCAGTAAATATATGGTGATTTTGTTTCGCGTAACATTTAGATTAGGTATTTTTTAGTCTCATTACCCTACTCCGTGGGGATTATAATAATTTCTTTTTGATTAGTACTTAGTTGCTCGTGTTAGAACTTAACGTTATCATTATCATTTTACTTATTAGCTTCTCGCCCACTTACAAATGCTACAGTTGCACATTAAAAGCATTATGATAAAATAAAACTAAAACTTAGAAATTTGCTATACATCTTGAATATGCTATAAACACCGTTGCAGTTCTGTGGCTTTATATTCGTGTAAAATTAATAGAACATTAGTATCTGTTTTCAACTGATTAAATATCATTGTATTTCAGTAACTCCATAAATTCAGTAAAAATAATACCTTATTTGCCCGAATATAATGCGCGCTTTTTTTCCTCCAAATACATCCTTAAAAATTGACTGCGCATTATATTCACACACGTTCAATTTTGTTAGGTATCTTATAGGAAGCTACCACCGAAAATCATTAAATCATCATTAAAGGTTTCAAAAAAATGTTGCACATCCAATGCAATGGATGGGACGGATGATGATATGATGTGAGAATCAAAAGAGGATGAAGCAAAAGATCAAAGAATTTCTCGATGAATGCGATGAATCCGATGGTAGCGACTATTCTAGCGATGGCGAAAATTTATGTGAAGATGAATGATTAGCTTAGTGTATTACCACGTACAAACTTTTCAATAAATCTTGTTAAACTGGCATATATAAAAACAAATGAAATATTTCCAAAAATGTTTAATACATCGATAGTTGTTTGCTGTATTTAGAAACTATTCGATAAATGTTATACAACTGATGTGTAAAAAAAAAAAGAAAGAAAATCTTCAGTATAACTTTTCAAAATTGACTGCGCATTATATTCGGGCAAATGCGGTAATAACAGTTTTTATGATGTGAACGTCTTTTCTAAGCTGGCGAAGCATGATTATAATTAATTATACTTCTCATAAGACATTAATATTAGGCTTGTTATAATTTTTAAATTGGTAATAGATGTGGAAGACATAGTGTTGTTCAATTATTTTTTACGTTCTTCTTCTTGAAAAACTCTAAAGGACTGATTAAAGAACGTATTGTTAAAATATAATAGGTCTAATACTGAAAACTACAATTAAGTCTTATGAAAACTACAATTAAGTAGAAATAACAATACTAGCAGTCTACTGCTTACAATCAATGTATTAATTATTGTTATGTTTCAGTAGAACCATAGTTTGTTAAAACATACATTACTTGTTTTGTTTTCCACATTCATTGTACTTAACAATTTGAAAGTCACCAAACATGCTCGCCCTTTCGGCGGTGGGGACGTTATAATGTAACGGTCAATCCCACTGTTCGATGGTAAAAGAGTAGCCTAAGAGTTGGAGGTGGGTGGTGATGACTAGCTGCTTTCTCTCTAGTCTTTTACTGCTAAATTAGGGACGACTAGCGCACATAGTTCTCGTGTATCTTTGCGCGAAATTCCTAGCAAACTAAACCAAACCAATTTGAAAGTCCCGCATTCCAGTAAAAATACTGACTTTAGTAGATTACTATCTTCTTGAAGTTTCACTTTTCACTTAAGGTTTTCTAGAATTTAAAACGTGGAGAAACTGCCAAACGATTTGCTTTTCATGGATTTGGACCAAAAATTTATTTAATCCTAACAAGTAATTGGAAACCTTCCGAACATTAGATCTGGCAGTTTAACGGTAAGGTAGGACTTTAAAAGTAATATAAATGGTGGTTAAAACAACTTTTTATATTCACTGTGACTTAATCCTGCTCCAGAGTAAAAGTTGCTGTGGATAAAAAAAAATCTAAAGATTAAACCTTTCACATGGTCGTATTTTTGTGCTGTTGGAAACATAAAACATCCTGGAGTGGGAATCACGTAGTAAAGTAGAATAAAAAAGCTGAAAGAAAAGCACCTTCCGAATAAAACACGAAGTGATAGAAATAAAAACACTAAAAGTTATTTAACCGTAAGTGACTGGACAAGACTTGGAAGATTTTGAAATGACAAGCTGAAAGTTTAGTTACCAGAAATCCATCTCTATAAGATATTTGGAAAAATAAGTGCAGCAAAAAAATAAAGCTGAAACACAACTAATGGTAGCATTTGTAAATTAGAAAAATCACAGTACACACTTCCGTTTACAGAACGCTTATCACCCCGAATCCAAAAACATGTATAAAATAATATATATTTTCTGTAATAGTTTTTGTGTTGGAGTTTTAAAAGAATTAATGAAGCATATTCGGTTTCACTTGATAATTATATATTGATAAACTCAAGGCAACAAAAGGAAGAATTAATAGTTGTAATATCTGTGCATCAGTATATAATATTTAAATACAACCAATGAATGTTAAGGTTTTTAAATACAGGGCATCCAGTACCTAATATTTTGTCTATTTGTTTGTGTATCAGTAAACATTAGTTCACCAGGCACTAAGATTACAAAAGATGTAGTGAAAACAAAAAAAAAGACGTTGTACTTGCATAGCAATTGTTTTATAATATATATATATATATATATATATATATATATCGCAATATTTGATCCAATAATTAATTGCTAAAAATGTAAAAAAAAAAAATTAAAACTAACGTAACACGTGAAAATGTGTATTTGACAAGACTTAAGTCAGTTAACGCCTGATATTTCAGAAACGTCATGTTGGCTAGGCTATACACAACTTCCTTGTTCCCACATTAGACCTTCGCTTATTTAATTATCATAAAAACGTAAGCTAAAAAGATTGGCAAAATATCCTATGCAACTAAAATAGACAATAGATGGTAACGAAGTTTATTAAAACTATTTGAGAGGAAGGTGTTCTAATCAAGTTTGTAGAAAGAAACGTTTATGAAATAAAAAAAGGACAGGTTATAAATAATAATTTTGTTAATACGTTTCCTGAACTGTCTGCGAACAAGTTTACCTTATAATTACAGGCGCTAACCAAGACACGTCTGGATGTCAGCAATTTTTTTCCGTGTCACGCCATAAGATGTAATTTACTACAACGGTACGTAATCTTTCCCTTACTTACTTTACATGACCTGCTAAGTTAAAAGGATTGTACGTTTTCTAAGACTTAGGATTTCATGCCAGTAATCCTTTAGTTATGGTAAGTCCTTCATTACCGGACCACCTAACAACTCATCGTTGTTATATTTGTTTTCTTTTAACTTATTTATAATTTTCTGTGACATATCTTTATGAAATTAATATGTATATAAAAATGCTTGCGAGAGTTTTGTTTAAATAACCTTTGAATACACAGAGATTCAAATAAAAAATGTTCAATCAAGTTTTTCATTCATACTTTTTCTTGCCTTAAGCAACTTTTTCATTAAAAATCGACTTCAGAATATTCTCAACCTTTCGATCAAATAACCGTTACCATATTAAACTTTAACCAGAGAATCTTTCAAAATGCATGGTTAATTCTTTCTTTTAAGCAATTTACCTTCGGAATTTGATTTTTCAATTTATAATTCGTTTCCTCATAAACGGTACGAATCTTTTAACAAAACACTCTAATGCATACATAATCTTTATACGATCTTATTAATGAGGAAAATAGGGTCTTTCAATAATTGCATAACTGACCATTTCATTCATTGTTTGTTTTAATAGCACAGCTAACCTATAAATTCTTTGGTGATTGTTTCAATAATATTTAGCCCCCCAGTGGCACAGCGGTATGTCTGCGGACTTACAACGCTAGAAACCGGGTTTCGATACCCGTGATGGGCAGAGCACAGAGAGCCCTTGTGTAGCTTTGTGCATAGTTAAAACAAAACAATAATATTTATTACCTTTAGATTAACTGTCTTTTTTAATGATGTGGCTATTTTTTGGTTAATTAATTCTCTAAATAACAAGAATGTGTTTTATTTAATTTTATAACTAGCAAATTTATTTATTTAACTTTCTTAGCAGAACAGTTAATCCTTTCATTAGATGATTAATTAATATGTTTACTTTTTTTCATTGACTGATTATCTTAATGGCGTTCCTGAATTTTTGATGAAGTCATTTGCATAATGTAATGGTTATTATTTTGAATTAATAAAATAATTATATTATATTATTTTACTTTTGGTCGTTTTTATGTCACGCTTAACTTTATGTTCAATCGTTTTTCAATGTCACAGCCGACATTATGATCAAAATTGTTTCTTTATTATACAGACAAGTTTTATATTTGGGAAGTACTGATTTTCTTACTGACATGACTAAATTTTTGACTTAATAATAATACATTTCAGTTGCCATTTAATAAGTGGCATTCTTCAGAATGGTAAAACTTTTATATATATAAATGACACGAATAATGTTCCTAAAAACCTCTTTTAAGTTGTAATTAACCTTTTGGTCAAATAATAGGAAGCAAGGCATTGCAAAGGGCAGTTTCAAGAGATTTCTCAAAATGCCTCAACACTTCACTTTACCTTTTGAACAAATGATAAGGTAAAGT
>NW_013667418.1:32094-54771 GCF_000517525.1 Limulus polyphemus
ACTTCACTTTACCTTTTGAACAAATGAAAAGGTAAAGTGGGGTGTTGAGGCATTTTGAGAAATCTCTTGAAACTGCCCTTTGCGATGCCTTGCTCCCTACGAGCACCAAGTTGCAGAGAATAGAGGCATTAAATAAATATTTTATTTGTTCAGTTATTTCATTAAGCCTGCGCCCTAGTCTTTTTACTACTTTGCTATTATTGGTAAATGATAAGTCTTAAAGACTAAACCGACACTTTCAGGGCCATTTCATTTGTTTGTGTAAGAGACTTTCAAAAATATTTATCACTTTCACTGAGGATACTAGTTAGTAATGAATACTACTTACAAGAAATGTAATGATCCCCAGGATATATCTGACTGATCAGCTCCTCATTTTTTCATATGCAAGCCAAGTTGTGCTGTTATTTAATGATCGATTAGCTAAATACTTTAAAAATAGAAGTTATTATATTTAGAATAATACGACCACGCTTCTTCCAGCTGCTTGTAGTAAAATGCAAAAGTGTGGTTATGTTACGAAGTAAGCTGGTTTCATCTTTCAGTGATACAGAAATATGGTCAGGTTACGAATTAAGCTGGTTTCATCCTCCAGTGATACGGAAGTATAGTCATATTACGAATTAAGCTGGTTTTCTCCTCCAGTGATACAGAAGTATGGTCATGCTACGAATTTAGCTGGTCTCCTCTTTCAGTGATACAGAAGTATGATCATGTTAGAAATTAATCTGGTTTCATCCTCCAGTGATACAGAAGTATGGTCATGTTAGGAATTAAGATGTTTTCATCCAGTGATACATAAGTATGGTCATGTTAGGAATTAATCTGGTTTCATCCTCCAGTGATACAGAAGTATGGTCATGTTACGAATTAAGCTGGTTTCCTCCTCCAGTGACAAACAAACATAAGCTCTAGGAACAAATGAGTATATTGGAAGTATATTGATGTTGGAACTAGAAATTTTCTTTTGTTAAGAAGAACGACTTTTAGGAAGCACTTAACGACACCTTTTACATTTGTTGATGAAAAGCGAGTTCCCGTTTGTTCACCGCATTGTTTCCAACGAGTTGATATGAAGAAAAAAAGAGGCGTGGAACTTTCTTAGCCGGTCACTTAAACATTTAGCATCCTATTTAAGCTTCTCTTGCCCAGTATATCTTGTGGGATGATGTATATTCAACCTGATCATGAATAACAGTGCTGCAGGGAATACCAGAACATTTATCAAGCCTTGCCAAGTAGATATGTGTATTACGAATCCTATACATCTGTAATACAAATTAAGTTATTCAGTCGAAAACTAGTGACAATTTTCTCGTGGACTCCAGAAACTCCTGTCTGTAACATATGACACTGTTGATACACCTACCAACAAGATATTTCAATCTGTATTACAAGAAACAATTTTATATATGTTAAGTGTCTTTCATAATTAGTGAGGAAGCTCTACTACATAGAAAAGTGTTATTTTGAAAATATCAACATATCCCTAAGTATGCATAGACATAAGCACAATTTTTGTGTTTCAAACAGAGAGATATGTCATATACAGTGTGTTTGTTTGTTTTAGAGCAAAGCCACATTGGGCTATCCGCTGTGTCTGCCGCCGGGAAACGAACTCCGCATTGTCCCACAGGGGGGCATATCATATACTAGAATAAACCAGTAATCAAATGTGATGTTTAGTATAATCGATGTATGGTATTTCATCTTTCTAATGATAACAACCATGTATAATTATTGAACGTTAGAAAGAGCAAGTTTCTCTATATAGCGGGTGATTTGATGTGTGAATAAACTATGTAATAACTGTCCAGTGAACAATACTGAATATAAATACCCATTATGATTATTGAAGTGTTTAAAATGTAACCTAACATCGTACAAAGCAACAGAAACAGCTATAAACTACCAGGCTGAAAGCCTTAGGTTGGAACCATGTTTATTTTCCACAGCTGAGCTATTTATAAGGGTATTATAATAATAATAATAAACACATGAAAGCTAGAGAGCCTCAAACGCACTTTAGAAATGACGTGGTATATAAAAATGGTGGTATTATCATTTTATTACATTAAAATTTATTTAATCAAAGAAACTTCAATTAAGTTAGGTATTAAACTCGAACTATTCATAAATATAGTGCAGCAGTACCTTGGTCACTTTACTAAATTTCATCAAATATATATATATTACTAATTATCAACTTATAACGTGACAAGTGTTCACAGATGTGGGTTTCATAAAGAACACAAATTATTAAAGTGAAACTCAACATGTAAGTAATAATTTTAATAATGAACCTGTATACTTGAAATACACTACTAAATGTGTTTTTTTTCTTATATTTAATGTTCAGACGAATTAACGACTTACCCATTTTCAATAACATGACAGTCAAAAGAAATATATATATATATATATTAAATTAACTGATGAACATGAATTGAATGTAAAATCTCATTAAGAAGTAAATTTATCATTCTACTGTGATTTTATATATTAAATATTACAAGGAATAAATAGATATGTTAAAGGAGGAATCGTTCAACTTTTTTACCCCGGAAGGATCGAACTGCAGACTATGGAAATACTGGAGGGACATGGCTTATTACTGATATACCTTACTTCTTTTTTCTTCATACTGAACAGGTGGATAGTGTCCACTTACCTGATCCTAGAAGCTTCCCTGTGTTTGTTCACAGGTATTAGCTTTAGATACCTTAATCACATACACTGAAAAAAATCACATTTTGCAATCATATAAGCATGAGTTGAAAAATATAAACGTTTGTAAACATTATCATAAACATCAATACACCATACGTTTAGGAGCGGAAACAATGACTAAATATGAAAGGCAAAAAAAAAAAAATACTAAAGCAATTGTTAATGTAAAAAACAAACAAATAATAACATAACATTCAACAAAATAAAATGTAATACTCCTGCTTTTACGTACTTAATAAAGAAAGTCCTATTTATACCCTTATATATAAGTCTATTAGAAAT
Organism: Limulus polyphemus; assembly: GCF_000517525.1. Taxonomy (NCBI): domain Eukaryota; kingdom Metazoa; phylum Arthropoda; class Merostomata; order Xiphosura; family Limulidae; genus Limulus; species Limulus polyphemus. Next base: position 35,107 of record NW_013667418.1, read on the forward strand.
TCTTGAGAAAAGCGGATAAAATAAAAGTGCTTATTGAAGGGCAGAATTTATCAGGCTAGTGTCTTTAAATCAAGGCACGCAGATCTCAACGTTATGTCAAGAATATAACAAACTAATGTTACGAAACTCAAGTTCTAATTACTATAAACTGTTCCTTAAAATATTCTTAAACTTAGATAACATAATTTTGAACTTTAACGAGCCGAACGAGTTTCTTGATTGAAGATATATTTTGAGCCTTACGAGCTTGAAGTATAAAGATGCAGATGAAATTGAATTAATCTGGCATAACTGAGCGCATAAATTTCAAACTGTTTCCGTGAGGCAATGGTATAAATACGGATTATTTAACTTCGAAACTTTAGAATGACTGGTTTAGCAATTACTTGCAGTTGTTAGGTTATATATATCCAAAACGTAGAATATATAGAGATCTGTCAGCTTAGTGATATCCAGAGTGTGTGATATCATAAAGGATCTGTCGTCTTAGGAATATCCAGAACGTGTAATATGCAGCAGACTAATAAGTTACGAATTTCCAGAACGTGTAATATATAGCGAATTGTCAAGCTAGAAATATCCAGGAGCTATATGCATGGAGTTACTAAATTATAGATTTGTTAAGGTGACCAACCATCAGGCCACACCCAGCCCATTACGATTTAGCATGAGGTGCATTTTGACACATCTATGAATAATAAATAGCTTATGATAATAAATATCAGTCTTGTGTGTTTATGCGTTACCAAGTAAAACAAAGCTGTACAGATAATTGCTTTTGCTGATATCAAAGGGATGCTCTAACCTACTTGACTTCACCGTATTATAATCGTATAGTCATTTTCACTAAAACTGGTAAAAAATCAATGACGTTAAACAAGAACATGATAACGATTTTCGTTGTTTTATCACTTCACTGAAACTTTATGTTTAGCATTTCTTTCTTTTCTATTTCAACAAGACAAAAAACCTTCACAGTTCACTAGAGGCAGTTTAAATATCTTCCGTATTTGGTGTTTATTTGTTGCTGTTTTTTGTTTAATTTATATAATTGAAGTAGTTAACAAGTAATAAAATGGATTAACAGGCATAGCCACAATATCGGGTAATAAATAACCACCTACTTTGCAGCATTTCATAACACAATCCACAAGAACATACTTAATAAACACATCACTGTTGTAATTACTGGAGCGGTATCGGTAAAAACCTGTAAAATTTATAGGGCAATAAATTATAAGCACAATGGGCGTTCAGTGTTTACTGCAGACCATTAAACATTGATATTTTTTGTATCCTACGGAGGTAATAAAAACTTTTGTGATCATGATTTACACGCATTGTAGAATTACGACCTTAGATTGGATATTATTAATTGAACTTGGAAATCACACGTATTTTATTTACCTTTTAATACGGTTATTATAAGATACAAGTGTTTGCTTCTTCAGTTTTTTTAACTATGTTAGGTTCTTCGTATTTATGAAGGTAAAAAAAAAAGTGTGTGATAAAGACGTTCTGTATTCAGAAGTATCTAACCATCTAACCAGGTACTCTGGAAAGTACGTCAATGACACAGCATTAGTGTAACTTCTGGCGTACCAAAATGGAATTATCAAATGAAAACTAATAATATTATATTAATTCATAAAATTACATGAACACATTTTAATGTAAGTTTGGCTAAAATTAAGTCATAACAAAATGAGCTAAACAGTTAGACACTTAATTGTTATCGAGATATTCAGAAACAAGTTTATATCCAAAGATTAGTATAATTGTTATCAATTTTTAACCAACCAATAAGAATCTCGAGTAACCTGACACCAAAGCGAACACAGCGATATAAGGTAAAATCTATCATTTTGTCGTAACTGTAGGTTCATGTAAGTATAATATTCAAAGACATAAGCAGAGAAGAGCATAAACATACAGTTTTATTCAAAACAAATCAACAGAAAAAAAAGTATACGGAATTCTACACTAAAAATCGGATAGCTGACTTCCAGTGAACCAAGCATATAACTAATAAAAACTAAATATTTGTTATATGTAGTGTTTAGTTGCATGTGGAACAAACTAACCATTAGACAGAACTCATTAAGTTTGTCACCAAAGGGAGTAGGAAAGTTTCACATCTTCTTATCAGTCAATTTTATTTATAATTCTGACCAGCTACCAAGAGCTTGTAATCTCGATTAAAGAATATGTCGACTAAATTAATTCGAAAATCTGTATGCTTAATACTAGGGGGCAGTCAATAGTAGGAATCATAAGAATTCTAATCGACCTGTAAAGTCCCTCATTGCAGCTTCAATTGACTTTCCTATTTTTTTATCTGTTTAAAAGTGGTTTTGGATGCCGAAAATTACGTACATTGGAGGTTCTGTGTGTTAAAATGTGTGGCCAAACATTTACCTTGTCGTCCTTTGCAGAAGGTTATGATTACGAAAACGGATACTGTTGGGTAATATTCCGTGATTGGGTATGATCGACGATAAAGGAAATGGTTCCAACAATTGCCCTGGACCTGGAACATCGTTGTTTTAAAGGGTTTTTTCGGTCACCTTTCTCATGAAGACAGCCTTTTATTTCGAAATTTGACTGACAGCCTGTAAGTTTTTGTCAACTTCAAATCTCCGTTTATTATTTTGTTAACAGTAATAGGGTTATGCCCAGTTCCACAGAAATGAGGTTGTGAGTTGGAATGTTCTCTTTCGTAACCATTGCCTAAATCTTTATGGATGAAAGTGCGATTTTCTATGCTTCTCTGAAGAATAATGGATGATCTTTCTTCGAAATGCTGTGTCTTTAGCTCTACATTATTTAACGATCTCGCTATATGAATACCCTTCGACATTAAGAGCTTTGACAACTTCCTTCAGTCATAACTCTACCATGGCGGCATTGCAGCCGTCTAAAGTTCGTTTTGAACGAAATAGATAATGCTAAACATATCAACGTGGCACGACGCTTTCATCCACGGCCACACACCACTGCATAACATGTGTAAATCGTTATCATGAAGATTGATTAACCTTCTGTATACGACCTATATGGCATACATCGTTTCTTTGTTGGTTTTTTATTTTTTTTATTTTACTGTATGTTCAATCCATCCTCATTACAAGCCTTTATGCAAAAGGGTATCTGTAAAGATCTTTGTTGTAAGACTAGTTGTAGTAATAAAACGATTAGGCAACAAAAGGCGGCGTAAGATTTGTTTATTTGTTTTTAAGTGTAAAACTACATTAACAGACATTTGTGCTGTGACTAGCGCGAGTATCCAATCCCGAATTTTAGCGTTATAAGCCATGAAGCTTACCACTAAACCACCAAGGGACTAATGGCGAAATAAAAGTGTCACATATGTGTCGCTCTAATAAGTATTCTGCTCTTGTAGTTTTGTAAGTATATTTTTCTCTAAATTCAAAAATAAAATTCGAATAAATGATAATTTTAAACAAAACCAAATATTATGAAACATCTATTTTGCATCTAATATGTCCGTTAAGCACATAGATGCCAAAAAAAGAGCGCTAACAAATTATAGTTTTAAATAAAATGTTTGCTTACACATTTGATACTTATGATGTTTTTAAAGTTTATTACATGGATATAACATTAGATATAGTATTGTGTTCTTCCATTGCTTTTGTTCGTTTGTTTGTAATTAAGCACAAAGCTACACAATGAGCTATCTGGGCTGTGTCCACCACGGGTATCGAAACCCGGTTTCTAGCGTTGTAAGTCCGCAGACATACCGCTGTGCCACGGGGGGGGGGGGTTCCATTGCTATCATAAGGACTGCTTGCAACAACAACAAAAGAAGTGTAAATTACTAGACCCTTTCATTTATATGTCGACCGATCGAAGCATTAAAAATATTATATGCAATATAAGTAAAAGTCATAATTTTGATTTGTTGAACTACATAACATAATCAGGACTTTAATTTTTCAGATATAATTGGGATAACTGTTTTTAGTAATATGAATCTTGTCAAAAAATAACATTTTATTACTAATTCAAAGTTTGTATTGTTTGTTTGTTTTTGAATTTTGCGCAAAGCTACACGAGGGCTATCTGCGCTAGCCGTCCCTAATTTAGCAGTGTAAGACTAGAGGGAAGGCAGCTAGTCATCACCACCCACCGCCAACTCTTGGGCTACTCTCTTACCAACGAATAGTGGGATTGACCGTCACATTATAACGCCCCCACGGCTGAAAGGGCCAAAGTTTGTATCTCCGATTAAAAATTCTCAACATCGTATATCCAGCTATTTCTATTATCGCCACCATCCTTCAATGTATAACCTGGTATAAAACTCATCTTTCTTGGTCGCTTTAGCAAAATGATTTCTTTAATTTTTTTGCTTGTTATTAAGCGCAAAGCTACACAATTGGCTATTTGTACTCCGTCCATCGCCGGTGATAGAAACCCGATTTTTAGAGTTATAAGCCCCCAAGCTTACCGTTGAGCCACCGTGGGGGCTCTTTTCTAGAATCTGGTAACAAGATTCTTTTTTTATTATGTAGATTAATCAAGTAAAATAAAAATGTTATATTTTCTGTAAAGTGTCAATAACACTGGACATACGTATGATCTATTTTGGTTATTGTGTACATCACAGTGATTGTCGTTGATATCTTACTGGACCAGCCCGAAAGAATCTATAAGACAATCTCTTTTTTTTATGTTAATCACCAATGTTGGTTACTTCTGGATCATTACTGAGATATTGAGGATATGAGTAAAAAACAAAATCATTGACCTTCACCCTTATGATATTAGCCCAAAAAATACGATTAGTCACAAAACCCAGCGTGTGTATTTCATCGTAACATATACACCCAAGAGATATGCCCAACTATAAGGCCACTAAAAGTTTGTCTCAGCTTATTCACGCAGCTCTTCCCATACCCTGTTATGTCTCAATTAATAAGATGAAGTCTCATCTTTACCCTAAAGCCTTAACTCGTCTAATGGTGTTTATATCTTTTAATGGTATAGAAAGCACGTCATTACTTTTTCAGGAAGTCCTAGACAGTCTCCATAGTAACAAAAGTGGGGTTTTCATTTCCGTTTCTCCTAATTATTGTCACTACTCGAAGAGATTGTCAGTCGCTTTCTACCTTTAATCGATACAGGATCTCCCGACTGGCAAGCATTAGATCTTATCGATTTTTATCTTGAAAAGGTCAAAGAAGTTTAGAAGAAGATATTCAAAAGCCGGCTCTAAAGTAAATTATTTTCATATATCACACCCTTCAGAAAATGGTAAAATATCAATAAGCTTATTCTGATAAACATCATGAGACGATGTTATCTTTTAAACACGTTATCACCATCTCTTACCTGCAACCAATGTTTGAAAAAGCGTATATTCTCTGAAGTTTTGCTTTAATTATGCATTAGAACGAAGACAATACCTCACCACGAAGTTATCTGATTTCGGCGTTCAATAAAGGTTTTAGGTATGCACAAACATTTGTGAGCAATATAACCAAAAAACACTTTAATCTCGTTTTCTATCATTAAAAACCTTGTTCAATAAAAAACAAAGCCCGTAGAGAAAAAGTATTTTATTAAAGATACATACGGAAACACAGAAGCTAAAACTTAGATGTTTATTTAAGTAACGATTTCACTTTGAGCCCTTCTTCTTCAAAAAAACAAAACAAAACACATTCAATGTTTTCGGATAATAGGACGAAAGAAAATTCTCATTTACTGGCACACTATGAGACAGCATTCTTCTTTATTTTTTACATGTTCATCTTCTTTCTCATTTTCTATCATTTCTTTTAAACCAAAGGCATTTCATTGTTATTAACCGTCCAATCCAAGCATTTATTTGTCTTCAGAACTTCCCTCTATACTTTTACCTTTCATTCTATATATTTTTCAAAAAAACTTTTTATTTGCTTTTTATGACTTTCTATAACTTATCGTTTCTAGTTTCTCTTTCTCGTAATAGGTCTTTTTTTCCCTTTTTCTCTCCTGTAAGGATCATTGTTCTATTTTTATATCTTTTTTAAACATTTTCTGTTGTTAAATTCAATTTGATTTAGTCGACTTTTGTCTATTTCCCAACTATTATTTCTGTATTTTTTATGGTTTTTTATTTCGCTTTTGATTTTCCAACCTTCATTCATCTTTAGCATCCTTGAAACAAATATCTGGCTCCTCTTGAACTGAACTTTTTCTAACGTTTCTCCCTTTTCTGCCTCTATTTGCTTTACTTTCGTTTTTTTTTTCTCTAATCTACTTCCGTAAAACGTTACGTTTGTTTGTTTGTTATAGATTTCGCGCAAAGCTACACGAGGGCTATCTGCGCTAGCCGTCCCTAATTTAGCAGCGTAAGACTAGAGGGAAGGCAGCTAGTCATCACCACCCACCGCCAACTCTTGGGCTACTCTTTTACCAACGAATAGTGGGATTGACCGTCATATTATAACGCCCCCACGGCTGAAAGGGCGAGCATGTTTGGTGTGACGGGGATTCGAACCCGCGACCCTCGGATTGCGAGTTGAGTGCCGTAACCACCTGGCCATGCCGGTCCACGTTACGTTTACTGACATACTTTATAGACAAAAATATGCACCAAAAGTGTAGTTATAGCGGGAAAAGGTCATTACTTTTCAGTATAAAATATGTTCTTACTCATTCAGAGGTAATATAAAATAAAAGTCAGTTACGCACTAGAACTGAAACACCAATCAACTATTGAAATATGTTGACTTCTTTTTAATCTTATGTAAGAAATAAATGATCTTTCTATCGTTAAACCGTTCACTCCATAAAAGTGAGTATTCTGACACTGTCAATGTTCGCTTCAGAAATTCCCTTTTGATGAATGAAAATTATAGTTTAAAATTCATTTCCAGAGGAAGTTTAAACTTTCTACACAACTATCAAACGTCTCACGAGAAAGCTAATTCATTCATGGCAAAGTAAAACTTCTAAATGATCTTGATTTCGATCCATGAATGACATATATGATTTTGTTAGCATATTCAGTAGAAAGGAAAGCTACCTGAAAGAGTATGTACACGACATCAAAGTCAGATGTATAAACAATGCTTATCGCATACTTGAATAGGTAAGAAATTTACAAAATACGTGACATTTATCATAATCGCAATACATATGGGTAAGTACGTTATGTTAAAACGATTTTGTATATGCAAAACAGCAAGTCATTTGAAAACCACAGTAGATATAAAGTCGAAGTAGAACGAATGTATAAGAACTTCATTTCAATATTATTTGGCGTTTCGTAGGTAGTGTGATTTGACCGAAAATTTTCATACACTCAGATCATAAAAATGTGTTCAGATCAGAGATTTAGAATTTCCAAGGTGGGGTACCCCTTATACTTAATGGCATTGCAAAACAAACAAAAAATACGTCAACGTTGGGTGCCACGATCCTCCAGAAAGAAACCTATAACACGTTATGCCACATGGTAAGCAAAGTGTGGCGTCTCGTTACAGGTAAGAATCTACGAACAAAAGGGTCAGTGGAAATAGTCATTCACTTTCCTCAGGTAACAATATGCAATATAAACAAGAAGAATCTCCGTCTGGAAAAGCGACACAACCCGTCTACACAAGTTGCTTCCACGGCAAATCCGATCAATTGCGCCAGGCAACAGTATGTAACTTAATCAAGAAACATACCCGTCTGTAAAGTCACAAGTCATGTGTAAACAAATTGTTCTACGACAAATCTGATCAACCTTTGTATACTACAAGCAACTGGAGAATCAAACAGGTATTTATACTATTCCATTCGAAGACATACTGGTACAGTAACTATGAATTTCTGTGTCAGTGGACTTTTGAAATTGGTGCTGGGAAATATTCGTCCTCATACACTTGATGGATTATGGAAAGCATGCACAAAGCAGTTGTCCGTTTTGAACAGAAACTACTTTGCAGGACTATCGTCAAGATGTTTTGTCGTGAAATAATCATGACCAGATGTGGCGACATGGGCTATAAGGACGTATGAGGCTCCAAAATAATATTAATATAACGTACTCAGCCTCTGTAGTTGATATAATCTAACTTTGTTGAATGTGTTGGAATTTAGATAAAATTTTCCACTTAAAAACACTTATAGTGTATTTTCTTATGAATCAGCTGACTAGTTTGTATGGAAATTCATTCAGTAAAACAGATGGTTAAATGTGCAACATATTAATTAGTTCATATTCTGTGTCTGGTAGTGAATTAAAATGAATGAGTCTTATAGTAATAATTATTGGAGCATAGTGAAATAAAATCACGGGAAAATGGAGAACACGAATTAATGGTAATCGGAAATGGTTACTCAAGGGCGCTTCTTGTATCATTGCTGAGCAAGTATTTACTTTCTAAACATCTATGATATTTTATTCACGAAATATATATATACCTGTTCTCACTCACCTGGCGAATGTTCTACTGACTGAGATAAAAAACTAGCCCCCTTAACGTTTGCTACTAAGGCACATTTTTAATTATCTCATGATTTACGAGAAATATCATTTACTCAGCGCTAATAATTTCTTAAAATATACTGCTGGATGGCATCTGTCAAATCCATCAACATAGCATGCGCCCTACAATACACAACTGACTTTAGGTAACCATCCTAGTCAAAAATCTAATGTGTTATCTGACAACATGTAGTCATGGTGAATAAACGAAAGCTTCGTTCATGTTATCCAAGAATGAACGCCACTGTTGAAATGAATGATGCCCACAATGAGCAGATGTATCGCTCTCTCGTGGCCTTTCTGAAAATCACAATGTTTGCATGTTTTATAAGAAATATAATCATTATTATCAAGAAGGATTACAAATACACTTAGTGCTTTAAAACCGAGAAATGCATGTTATATTAAATATTTACACATGCAATTTGTATAATGGACGATTTATTAGAACAGCACACAGTTTTATCAGATACCAGTAGAAAGATGTGTCATTCAACATACCATCTATCACAACAAATCCTTACCAAACATATCATTAATAGTGTCTGTAACTTTACACCAGTTGATATTAAACAGTCAATAATTGTTTGTTACTCTTTGTACTCTAATAACTTCTGCATTCTGTCATTGAAGTTATTAATGTAAGGCACCGTGATTTCATCCCAACTTGTCACTAGAAGGCGCTGCAACTCAGCTGCAGTAGCTGTTATAGGGTCGTGCTCAATTTCTGCCGAAAAGTTCTCAATGAGATTGCCATATAAAGTCGTTGCTGACCATGGCAATCTTGTAATGTCCTCCTGGTCGAGATAATCCTGTACAATACGCGCACTGCGGGCTGTGGTATTGTCATCCTGGAACACAAAGTTATTGCCCAACCTTGTCTTCAATAATGCCTGTAGGAGGCGCTATTGATGTTTCCCTGGAAGATATGAAAAGCAGTTTATCCACCATGATGAATGGCTGCCAAACATGTACTGCCCCACCTCCTGTGCATTCCCTGTAGGAAAGACAGCCTTCCTTCATCTGTTCTCCAGGCAAACGACGAACACGAATCTTACTATCAGCTTTAACAAGCCGGAAACAGGATTCATCTGAAAATATGACATGTTGCCAGTGTCCTAACTGTAAGTTAGCACGTTGTCTTGCGCAGGTAACACGGTAACGGCGATGAATACTAGTAAATATCGGTTTGCAGATAGCCTTTTTTTTTGCAAAATAACTTTCTTTGGCCAGTTTAATATTCATTGTTCTTCTGGATATCCTAGAATGAATGTGCTCATACCATTCTTGTCATTCGACCTTGATGTGTTAACCTGATCAAAACACGATCATCTCGGGCAGTAGTTTTTTGGCTTCTACCAGTAAAATTTCCTGGAACAACTTTTCTTGTAGTCTGATGACATTTCAGGATTTTGGATACAGTACATTGTTGGTATTGTCCGTTTGCTTCCTACCATTTCTGGACAATCGAGCAATTTGATGCCTTATAACTTTTGGCATGTGACGAGGCATGATGCTACATCAAGTGCAGAGAAATTGTTTGAACAAAGCGTTGATCTGTTTCGAAAAAGTTAGTACCAAAAGCATACCTTCTTATACAAAACAGGTTGGTATGTGTGTTTTGACGAACAATTGTACAAAACAACTTATACAGACCAGAATAACAACTCTTACATATTTGTCCAATCATACGCTATCTTCTCTGTTATTACTCGGGCATTTACTCAATAACTACTCCATGCATGTAAACAGTAACATCAATATAGAACAATATGCAAACATTTCGGCCAAGATTGTATAACGTGCATTCGTGAAAAAGTATGACAGCAAATAAGGCCACTGATTGTTTTATATAAAGTACCCTATAATATAACAACTGATTTAGTTTGATGGGTCACGTAGAATTCTTCTAGAGTCATATTGAGTCAGTTTATTGATAGCTGTCATAGAAGATATTCTAGTAGTTCAACTGAGTTGGTCTAGTCATTCATATAAGTGAAAGTGTAACATTTGGTCAGTTTAGTTATTAATTCAGATGGAAGTCACACTAGTGTAACAGTTGATAAGTTTAATTATTAATTTAGAAGGAAGTCCCTCTAGTGTAACAGTTGGTCAATTGAGTAATTAATTTCTGTGGAAGTCTCTCTTTGTTTTTGTTTTGAATTTTGCGCAAAGCTACACGAGAGCTATCTGCGCTAGCCGTCCCTAATTTAGCAGTGCAAGACTAGAGGGAAGGCAGCTAGTCATCACCACCCACCGCCAACTCTTGGGCTACTCTTTTATCAACGAATAGTGGGATTGACCGTTACATTATGACGCCCCCACGGTTGAAAGGGCGAGCATGTTTGGTGGGACGGGGATTCGAACCCGCGACCCTCAGATTGCGAGTCGAGCGCCCTAACCACATGGCCATCCCGGGACCGGAAGTCCTTCTAGTGTAACAGTTGGTAATTTTGTGATTAACTTTGGTGGAAGTCCCTCTTGTATAATAGTTGGTCAGTTTAATGACTAATTTGTGTAGAAGTTCTTCTCATGCAACAGTTGGTCAGTTTGGTCTTTAATTCTAATGTTAACTAGTTAGCTTAGGTAGAAATCATAGAGTAATATTTAATCAGTTAACTGACTGTTTTATTGTTAATGTAACATTTAGGTTAGGCTAGTGAATACGAAAATCGTCGTGGTAAGTTATTTGGATGTATTTAATTTACTCTTTAAATTTTACATGATTTATCAAAATTTATTGAGTTCTTCGATAACAGCATCTAACAGAAACGACGCATTACAAAATCTGAAAACACATATAACATGGATAATCTTGTGTATAATTTTTTTCTTTATAAAGTTAAGATAGGCTGTACTAATCCAGATCGTATGTTTGTGAATTTGTTTGTCTGCTAACTCCTCTCACAGTTTTGGAAATAGCAGGACGATACTTGGCACGAGGGTTTGGGATGTCCTTATCTATTAGTACCAAGTGGGGGTGGGGGGAGTTACAATGCGCCGGAAAGGTCACTCAGGCAAGATGAATGTATATAAGCAGGTTTGCAGGGTCGCGGAACTTCAATCTAGCATCAGAGTTTGTATTCCTGGTCCTTTTGGGATTCCGGTGGCGCAATTTTTGAAAGTTTTGCTCATATACCACACTCATAAGCCAGCACACAACAGTGCAGGGGAGAAGGAAGGGGTGGAATATAAAACCTGACTCTCCCAGATTCAGATAAATAAGAACTCATAAGCCAGCAGGACCAAACTTGACACACATACTCAGGAACCTTTTGGTTTAACTATAGAAGTAATTGGGGATAATGGAAGACTTTGATCGAATCATGAGAGGGACTTATACGTGTATAAATAAAGCAATCTTATGAAGACGAAGAAATAAACATTTAAAGTCGCTTTAACCTTATATAATAAGTTCTCTTCAACACTTACTGCAAAAGGGAACTTAATTGTAATGGCACCTTTTAATGTGCAGCATGCTTTCATTGAAAATGAGATGAATCTTAAAAACAAAATTTTAAAGCAGACCCATTTGTATGTTTACCGTAAATAACTCTTCTGCGAAAATCCGGGTATGCGTGTGTACGATAGGCTCATGACGTATTGAATGTACGAATAAAAACAAGCATTTGATAGTGTTATGAAATATAACAGTAAATGTTAATTCCCAATTCATCTCTAAATTGAATTTCAAAAGCGTAATTTCAACTCTGCTACTGAAATAAGTCTATAAAAACCTAAACTGTTTTAAATCCCAGCATAATATTTCAAGAATAGCTGAAATTACATGGTATTTTGTGTGTGCTATTATGGGATGTCGAGTTATATAACATGACATTCTTCATAAGCCTGGTGGAGCTTCTCAAAAGCAGCACAAGGATGTAGTTAGAAACCATAAAGTAAGCTCTCCTGAGGATTGTTGAAACCAAACAAACCAAATGCTAGCCAGTGACTTGTAGACAGTACTAGGTAAACTTCAGAGTGATTGGTCTTCAGATGGATTGAAAAAAGTAATTAAATGTAAGACCATAACCTGGATGTTTGTGCCAGGCCGTGCAGTGGTAAAGCTAAAAGAGGAAACTGACAAACTCTCACGAGAAGTCCTAAAATCAAATCCGGAACACCTCTACTGATAGAATATCGACCTCCTTTACAGAAGTAAAGTGAAAACAGCAACCGTGAAAGGTCTTCATTGAAATTCAGAGGGAATGACGCTACTGGAAAACAAACTACTGTATGGTGTAGCTAAGAAAAGCAAAAGACAGAGAATCGATAACCACTACACAGCCAGAAGGCCATTGGTAACATCGGTAAAGAAACTTTCTTCTGACAGATTCTGAGGCAGCCGGCCTCCACGTGAGGAGTCAACACGTGTCGACGCAACCCCTGGGATTGTCACCTAGTGCCCAACTCAATGCACTGCATGCCCACTGTTATAATGTCTTTCGTGTTCAGTATTAAAGGTTGCAATACGGTAATAAAATATTTTGTGTTTAATACTGACACTATTCGTTTTGAGTTGTAGCATTAAAATGACGTGTTTGGTGTTCTGTAGAAACATTGTAGAAATATCTATATTCGTTACTCAATTTCATCAACGTGATAGAGGGGAAAAAAGTATTTCGATGTAATAATAACCCCGACTTTAGTCCTCTATAAGCATTAGTAAAACTTGAATAATATTCTTCACGTCAATTGGTGCGTTATATTCTATCTTCCATGTTCAATAATAATAATACTGAAATACTGTGTTTCAGGTTTAGCTTTGGAATTAACGAAAACATGATTTTAACATAAAGAATAATGTACTTATTTAGATATCACCTATAGTAAGTATATGTAAGATTACATATTGGGTTATAATAATTGGACTTTCTTCTATATATTCTGCTTGCACATTAAAGATTTTAACTAATATATCTTGGAAATAAAAATTCGTGATATGTATATAATTAATATGCAATCCAGTATCTGTTAATACGTAAAAAATGATGTTAAAAACTTTTAAAAAGACTTGCGGGTTAATACTCAGAATGGAATAAAACGGATTTTTTTTATCTAGTTTCTGTTTCTCTGAAACATAGGAAATGCATTTATATGCTAATAGATATTAGATGAGTACGTATAGCTAATAAAAACAAAATGTCAAACCAAAAATTGTTTAACTTTATATTGAAATCTCTTATGAATCCTTAGTGGACCTCAAATTATATATAATCTAGTTTAACTTCTTAAAAAAGAGGGGAAAAGATATTATGGTAAATGGGTTTTGGGTTATCATTAATAATACATTACATTTTTTGCTGTTAGAAGACTCGTCTCTGGGATCTCATCTCCAGAGTATCTGTCGGATTGGGTATTTTACGGTTGAATACTTTTTATTTGTGGTTCCCCCCAGTAGGAAAACCTTTCACAAGCAATGATAACAGAGTTTGTGTTATCGATACAGACAGTAATATTCCTCACAGCATGGTTGCTATACACGTCAATATAGATATAGATAGGACTATGTAATAATGTCGAACTAGGAGACTTCCACAAGCTCGTGATAGAAAAGGAACATCCGAACCATATAATCACAATACCAGGAGACGTATGCCAAACCATTTTACTTGGAAGTCTTTTTTGTTTTTTGCAGGATACTTTTAAGTCAATAAATTTGTGTTGCTGCTATCAAGCGAAAGCAAATGTACACATTTTGTTTTCTTGTTTAGTCCATACAAAAGATCAATGTTTTTATGTTTCTTTAAAAAGTTAGAGGATTTTACATGAAATCTAGGAAAAGTAAACAGAAACGGGTTTTTAAAATACCAGATGATTATATAACGTTGGAATAAGATCTAGTAAAAACTTGCGGTATAGCTAACAAGTAAAAATTTCATGGAAACGGGCTGTTTTGAAATAAGTAATAAGTAATAAACGTCTAGGCAATATTGTAAAAAAAAAACTAACTAAGATACTATAATCCTGGGGTTTTCAATGCATGGTGTCAGAATATAATATATTACTTAAAGTATATATAAGTGATGACTTATACTTTATAAGAAACAAGTAACAATTATTCTAATTTAAAACGACATTCTGAGAAATTTTATCAGGAAATTATAATTAGAACTTCTTTAGAGCTCAAAGAAGTATTCAATAATTACTATTAGCATAACAAATGAGCCAAAAAAGTCCTAATAAATTAGAACTCTGTATAATTTTTAGACGATTTATCAAAGAATAACCAAAGAAAACCACGTCACTGCTACAGATTATGGTTCTGGTATTTTCAACTTGAACGTTATGCAACACATAGGCTAAACGATCAGGTCAGAGACACTCAAAGTTCATGTATAACTGTCCCTAATTCTTAATTACTGACCAGACGGAAGACAATCTGTCAGCGGCGGTCGACTCCAGAAGAGCTTTCGCTCACTTTTAACAGAATAACTGGACTGACTGTAACTCTAATAACTCACCCACATCTGGCAAGTATGGAGCGTGTTTAGCGCCAGAAGATCCATCGTAACTTTTAAATGAAAGTCATACCACAAAATAGAGTTTCTTAAGTTCAGATAAAGTAGAACTGAAACCTGATTAGAATTAGGAGTAATTAGCTTTGAGTAAGATGGTCAGTTACCTTAAATATTCTAGTCAGCGTCCAGGTCGTTTATTTTTCTTCCAATTTTCATATAGTTCAGTCCTATAGTAGGCACCTAGCAACGCCGAGCTCAAAAGGTAATGTTATAAATGGAGGCGTGGTTCGCCCTTTTCCACTGTTTTGAGTCGTAGCACACGCTCCATTCGTCCCATAAATAGGTATCCCTGCTACCCACGGCATTAGGTATCGTTTTCATTTAGCGTCGGAATCATATATATTTTGGTAACAACTTACTCTTCAGTTGGGCCATCATTTGAGGCATTGACACTATGAAATTCAAATTTCAAACTCGAATCGTTAGTCTTACTACCTATTAATTTAAACTCGGTCATTTTGTTTTTGAGTGGGTGGGGGTCACCAAAGTTTCTATACCAAATTTCATCGATACTAGTTTAACCAGTTCATCATCACAGCTTGCGTAATCAGGTAGATAACAAATGGATATTTGTATAAGAGTTTGAAACAGAATTCTTTCAAAAACATGTCTTCGATTCACTTGTGAAATTTTAAATGTTCAAATAATGTTGGAATTGAACTTCCATTCCATGAGCATCATATGCTTAGTTAGACTAAACGGCAAGGTCAGAAAACCCTAAGGTATAATTGTCTGAAATACTGACTAGAAAAAAGGTAGCTAGCCTACAGTACCCTTCGCCACAAAGACTTTGTCGGGCTCTTTAAATCAAATAACGGAAGCGATTATTACTTTTATAACGTTTTCACAGCTGTAAGCGCAGATAGTGTTCAGCAGTATCACGTTTCTGACTCTGAACCCTTCGATCTGCAGTCAGCTGGAATCAGTGAAAGTGTTGTGCTGAATGCCATATCCCTGAAGAGTATTCGTGTGTCTCGAAGATAAGAATAAGATATGCAAACACAGCCGCTAGGATAGAGCTAATTAGCATTTGTAGATCGTCATATAATAATAATAATGATAATAACGAAAGAAGAAACTGAGATGAAATACTTCTCAAAATAAAGATATTTTTTAAAGCAGTCAAGTAGTAAAAGCCGTAGAGCTCAAAACATCCGCAATTGAGAAAGACGAAATTTAATTTAAGAACCATAAGTACTTGACTTAAGCTTTGAGGTAAATATGCCACACACGTCCAGAGACCCGGCTCTTTTGACTGTGTTGACGTTGAAAGTGAAAGAAAATCGAACCTTGATAAATGGTCAAAGCGTCGTTGCTAACACATAACCTAAAAGTATGTGTACTTTACCTGTCGATATTAATATTACAAACACCAAACGATTTATTATAAAACAACTTCTCCAGAAACAAAGGGCTCATCTCTCAAAAATAAACAAGAAAAAATAAGTAGTTTTTCTCAACGACTCTACACCATCTTGTTTGCTTCAAGACACATTTACTTCTTGACTCCGAAAGAAGCTTGTTTCTGCATTCGCATTCTAGGTTCTCATCCTTTGTTCCAAAACACATTTACTTGGTCGAAGACAATACGAGCAGTAGTATGCATTCTGAAATATTCATGGTTCTGTATCTTCTGCATCAAGCCCCACAATTCGAGGTTTGATCCCAGCGATTGGCACAGCAAAGATAGCCCATTGTGAAATGATGAAGACCTAGAATGCGAAATGCCGAAACAAGCTTCTTTTGGAGGCAATGAAACGGCTGGTGAAAACAACTTTTGCTAGAAATGTCTTGGTTTTCAGAAAATATTGGGAAAGAATCAGTTAGTGAACAGTGACAACTTTCGATATTAGATGGAGCGTTTAGCCAAATTTATTTCTGTGATAATAAACACGTTAATGGAACATTAAAATCCCTAGTTTAACTTTTCAAAACGATTTGATACAGGTTATTTCAAAACACTTGGAAAAATGAGCTTCTTGTGGGCACTATTCAGGATACTGTTTTACTCAGTTATTTATTATAGATACGACAGAAGACATTTTGAAGATTGATCAATTAAATCAAGTGTTCATGACTTTGTTGGTCACAGTGTCCCGAGTAATACAAATTTTCCTAACAGAAACATCACCAATAAGACATTTAATCTCACTATTTACTAATGTGTTCGCTATGTATTTTACATTAGAAACAAGTGAGTTAATCTAAATGTTATCGGGTTGTGTTTTTACATTGAATGTTCTAACAAGCGGAAAAGGTAAAATTATCCAATATGCTGCACTATGTGGACCCCACCGGTATAGTAAACGGTTTATAAGAAAATTGGTATTTGAGTGTTAAGAGTTTTAATACAAAGAAGTCAAATTTTTAGTACCTACATTGCACTGCGCATAACTCGAACATTGTCGTCAAAGGCGCTGATAAAGACATTACAAAAGTTAATATTTTTACAGATATTCAGAAATTTTACCTGTTTTTGGCCAAACCATTAACAGGTGTGATATATTAGTATTACTAGCGTATAGCTCGTCAAAAATGATGGGGCAAGTACTACCATCCCCCACTCCATAGTATATTGTAACCTCACATTTCATAGCTAACTGAAATAAATAAATTTTGCGAAATCAAGCTTGACGAAAAAGAGGCAGAAAAGTGCAGTCGAGGCAGTCAAACGTCGGTAAAAACATTTGTGAACCAATCAAAATTAAGATCATTCATGAAATGAATTCGTGGCGTATTGATAGAATAATTATTGGTAAAAATCAGTTTGATTAACAAATTCTAATATATATAGAAAAGCCAGTACATTTTGGTAACACTTACCTTCCAACAATGACTATTATGGCATGTTGCTTAGCAAATAAAGTATAACCTAATATTGTTGTTAGTCTGTGTACTGAAAGTATAAACTGAAATGTATAGACAACAAAACTGGAAAAAAAATAGTTGTTGATTTCTTAATTTAGAATATCCGTTGATTAAAGAGGTTTGTTTGTTTTTATTAAAAAAGTTGATGATATAACAGGAAATAGCTTGTTTCAGAAATGATTTAAGTTTAAAATTGAATCGATATTATTACTTTCAAGATAAATTTTATGCACTTGGCTCTAGGCTAGGTGATCCCATACTACGTCATTACTTTAGGATTGTTATACCAACGTTCACTACACTTATAAGGTTTCACGACACTCCTCTCACGGCCCCTTGCGCCCTCGTCACTAATGAGCAGTAATCGAACTATTCTATTTGGATAAACGCATTTTGGCATTTATGACTGCTCCTATTTCGAGAAATCAAGAGTGACGTGACGTAACACACACTGGCTTTTATATATGTTAGATTTTAAAGAATCAAAAGACACTAAAGAAAAAGAATCTCCAACGGAGGACCGGTTAATTCGTTTCATTGATGGATGTGAAATTACTCTATGAAGAGCATGAGAAGCTTGACTAAAATTACCCTTACTTTGAAGAAACAACTGGAGAAATCTGAGCTAATGGTCTTACAATTGTGGTTCTAACAAGGTCATTGATGAGATGAATTTGGTTCCTAAACTTTTTGTAGTTCTAAACGCAGACCTTATGAAAGCCACAGATCGTCTTCAAAATTTATCAGAAACTAACTATAAATATTGATACAACTTCAATGAAGCGAGGAATAGGGAAAATGTACTACCAGTCTCTCCGAAAAAGAGGACATCGAACCAAAATTGGAAGTGAAACGCATGGGTCTAATAAAATGTCATCTACAGACCGAAGAATATCTTTCAGGGTATGTGACAACGTAAAGCAGTCTTATTTAAGCATAGTATATTATGATATAATATATTATTTATATCGTGTGCAAACATTACATTATAGTGGCCTATTTCTTGGTGCATCTTACTATAACGTTCTCATTTAATAGGAAGAGGAATGTGTTGAAGGCCCAATGTTATTCTTGCCCAGAGTCTCAAGGATTCTCAATTTGCCTTTGAATGCGGGAGAAAGCCTACAGCAGTCTAAATGATTTTTATTAAAAATATTAGGGTGAATGATTCCATTTTTTGACAACTTTCAGCAGTCAGCATCGCATCAATATTTTTTTATGTCGATTTGAAATGGTGTTGTTGAAATAATTGCAAGCTCTTACGTCCCCCAGTGGGCCACCGGTAACTTACAAAGTTATAGCACTAAAATTCGTGGTTCGATTTCTCACAGTGGACAGAGCGTTTAAAAAACAACAGCAACAGCAAACCCTAAGCTCAATCAATTTTTAACCAAAAAACACTGGCTCTGTATCTCTGCTTAGCCTAAGTAAGTTTCAATAATTAATGTTATATTCTTGTGTCCCCAAGTTTGGAGCCAAGAATATAATTGTAATTAAGCTGACCAATCCACACATATGACAAACATATACACGTACGTAGACAAGTAGTGCGGCAATCTCAAAGCATTTAGTAAACTTTACAATGACACATTTAGATCCTGCGTCATGTTTTGTGTTTGTGTCGGCAGGTCACTGTTACATTCAAGAAATGAATATAATGGTTTTATAAATTTTCAATAAAATGTGACTTAAAAATCATTTTAAGAGATTGATGGTTTTTAACAAAACAGATAAAAGTTAACTCACATAATCAATTGTATGTTTGTTTGTTTGTTTTTGAATTTCGCC
>NW_013667418.1:55739-58127 GCF_000517525.1 Limulus polyphemus
GACTAGAGGAAGGCAGCTAGTCATCACCACCCACCGCCAACTCTTGGGCTACCTTTACCAACGAATAGTGGGATTGACCGTCACATTATAACGCCCCACGGCTAAAGGCGAGCACGTTGGTGGACGGGGATTCGAACTCGCGACCCTCAGATTGCGAGTCGAGCGCCTTATTCACCTGGCCATGCCGGGCCAAATAATCGATTGTAAGAAAATAACCAAAAGAAAAAGAAATGCGTTGCACAGGGATCTGGGACAAGTGTCTTAATCATTTTTTCGTGCATGTAGAGCTCAGCTAACTGGGCCCATGGTCTTACCCTCCTCACCTGCTTTACTCGGTGGCACAGTTCTGTAAAGTAACCTGATTGTAATTTACACGAGTTATGAAGTTTTAATTTTGTTTCGTTTAGTTATAGCAATTAAACAGTATTACTGTTATGTCGACTGCTAAGACACAAAATCCAACATGTCTCACCTGATGAGCTTTATTATGTATTTCTTCGTCAATTTTTATAAGTGGTTTTAACAAATATTGTATGATAACTGTGAGATACAGCCCTAAATATTCCGTAAAAATAATGTGTATTCAGCGTCGGAGTAGTTTATAGTACAGATGACATTGCAGGCATGATTAACAGCAATTATATCTTTTTTAAAAACTAAACATTTTATGTGTGTGTAAAAAAATCACTTTTAAAAGTGAGCATTTTAAATATGATATAGTAATTACTTCAAAGGATTTCTTCAAATAATCATACTTTGATAAGTTCTTCAATAATATGCGAATTACTTTGAGGTTTTAAACATATGGAGAAATAAAACTAATGTTATAGCATTTCTTATTCAAATAAACTCAAATTGGTTTGCTAAAAGATAGATTACTTTGAACAAGTACACGGAGCCAAGAAGAAAAAGAGAGAACGAAAAAAAAATCTCATTTGGTCTGCACTTATCAAAAGACTTCTTTCAGCTGTAAATCCAAAAGAAAAATCCTTCAAGTGAAAAAAAGAAAAAAAGTACATTTCATCGGTTTCGGAGCACGCGACGGCTGCTGAATTCTCTCACGCGAGTTCGTGCAGCACTAATCAATATCTGTCCTTGATGGCGTGTTCAATAATGTGAATACAGCCAGTGAAATGAAAATGTTTTACAGCACGCTTCAAGTGGCGCAGATATATGGCCTCGTCTACTGAATAATGTTGTTCTGTCAATCTCACATTTTCTTAGATAATCCTAGGATATAGACTTAGTTCAACTCTGGCAATAGCAGAGAAAACTGTCACTTTCAAACCATTGAATACTCTACGGCATCTCAGACGTGAAGAGCCATAACTACACGCATTTAACCAATCTACTGACAATCCTGGTGGATCCCTTTGCTAATTATATCTTAGAGTAAACCCAAAGACTGCCATTGTTCTAAGTCCGTAAAATAAAAAGAAATCCTTGTTATAGAAGCCTTTTAAAGCAAATAATAAGACTGTCTTAGCGTACACCAAGTAAACTATATTACGAAGGCTTATCGTGTGATGTTTCAGTACACAATCTTAAAAAGTATCACATTTGTCTTAGAACATATATTAAAATATGATTACTGTGCTAAACCCATGTTATCATATATGAAACTACGATATTTACGGTAATTAATCTCTGGATATTTTAGTAAATCAAATTCCCTGACCAAATATTGATTTAAAAAAAGGTTAGGGTAAAATAAATAGTACAATTAACTCCCTTCGCTTTGCCAATAGTAATTCAGAATTATCAGGCTAAAAACTTACACCTGGTCCTGAATATTTATCGAAATAAATTTATAAAGTTTTAACTATTTCATTGTTATATATTATTCACATGTGTTTCTAAACTAAAAAAAATATTTGGTAACACGTTTCCTGCGGATATTCAATGAATTGGGGAGGAGGTCGACTTTCCTACTTTAAACGTTTCTATGATAACCATTCTTTATTGTGTTAATAATAATAACGAAAACAAACAGGGACAACATTAATAATTAACTCCATAAATATGCAATTTTTACTGTGTATGCATTGAATTAACCATAGCATTTCCTTTAGAATTTAGAATTAAGATGAAATGAAAATTTTGTAGTGAATATTACATATATATATATATATATATTACATGATAACAGCATATATGTAATGAAACGCTACATATATATATATCATGATAACAACATATATGTAGTATACACATATATATATATATATATTACATAACAGCATATATGTAATATACATATATATATATATATATATATATATTACATGATAACATGTTTTTAGTTCTGAGAAATTATGAGTCATATTTTTATAATGTTATATTTTGTATGTCCATCATACTAGTATATGCAGCTTTCTTTGATGACAC
>NW_013667418.1:58524-59583 GCF_000517525.1 Limulus polyphemus
TAACATGTTTTTAGTTCTGAGAAATTATGAGTCATATTTTTATAATGTTATATTTTGTATGTCCATCATACTAGTATATGCAGCTTTCTTTGATGACACAAACTTGGTAATCAGCTTTAATTAATAAACAATCCAAATTTATATGTTTCAAAACTAGTCTTTAAATCAAGTTCCCTACGCATAGAATTAACTAATATTTACTGTAATAAATTTCCTGCATTTGTACATATTATTCATAGTACACAAGCAATTGGATTTGACAATTTTACGCGTTTTGCTTACATGATTATCCCTGGTGTCTGGTGGCATAAAACGGAAATGTTTAGAACTACATTTTCTAATTAATATTGTGAATAAAAGTTTTATGTTCATTATGAATATTAAGTTTCATTTATCATACATACAACAATTTTGACACCAAATGACTATTCTGTGGTAGTTCTTCTAAGGTATTTGATGAAAATATTACGAGGTTAACTTGGCAATCTAAGTTTATACGTCATAATTTGAAAGCTATGTTAAGGTAAACATTTTTATACTAATGTAAAGCTGGTGTAATTTCTTACCTGTGTGGAGCATGACATTTTTATACTAACGTAAAGCTGGTGTAATTTCTTATCTGTGTTAAGCATGACATTTCTCAACTAACGTAAAGCTGCTGCAATTTCCTAGCTATATTAAGCGAGAATTTTTATACTAGCATAAAGAATGAGTGATTTCTTAACTATATTAAACATGACATTTTTTATACTAACGTAAAGCTGGTGTAATTTCTTATCTGTGTTAAGCATGACATTTTTATACTAACGTAAAGCTGGTGTAATTTCTTATCTGTGTTAAGCATGACATTTTTATATTAACGTAAAGCTGGTGTAGTTTCTTACCTGTGTTAAGCATGACATTTCTATACTAACGTAAAGCTGGTGTAATTTCTTATCTGTGTTAAGCATGACATTTTTATATTAACGTAAAGCTGGTGTAGTTTCTTACCTGTGTTAAGCATGACATTTCTATACTAATGTAAAGCTGGTGTAGTTTCTTACCTGTGTTAAGCATGAC
>NW_013667418.1:60111-65940 GCF_000517525.1 Limulus polyphemus
CTTTTCTCTTTATAAATAATACAGCTTCCCATCACACCGGCATAACGTAGATTTCAAGTACTGAGTGTATAACATTTGTATTAACCAAACTAAAGCTGACATTGATAACTTAATTTACCTTATTTGTCATATATATAAACTGAACATGTCATTCAGTAACATATTTTTTCTTTCTAGAACAATTACTGATGCTATCCATGAAGATCACAACATAACAATTCAGGTTTCTTCAATTAAAGTTTTAACATCTATTTCTTTTTTTTTACCTGTATAAATAATCATTCATGTGCACAACATCATGTTTAGACATTTAGGAACGTTTTATGCCACATAATAGCCATCATTCAAAGGATTAGGACACATATTACAATATCAACTGTAATAGCACTTGAAACAACAACAATAAAAACACATTAGACTTATGAAATCAGTATTAAAACAAGGTATGAAGCCATTTAAACAAGTAGAAGTAAAGAAAACAACTTTTCAGAAACGGAAATGAATGTAGGGATGGCTAATAACAATCTTTCAAATACAATGCAAACAAGATAGTAGGGATGACATTTGCACAGGCACACAATGTAGTAGAATGTTAACTGACTAAAACAGGCTAAATTAAACTCAATTGTGATTGAATAGTTATATATATTGCTATATGGTAATTCCTGCTTGTGGTATTATGTAGGGATGATGCAAAAGTCATCCCTACTATCTTATTTGCATTGTTTTTGGAAGACTGATATTAGCCATTCCTAGATTTACTTTCTTTTTTTGAAAACTTTTTTCTTTACTTGTTTACTTGTTTGCTTGTTTTTTTTTCAATGCAGTGTTTCAACAGACATAGGAAGGTTGTATTTATAACCAGGTTATAAAATAAATGAGGATCCAACTGTAATATTTATTGTTTATCTATTATTGGCTGGTAATTCCTGTTTCATCCT
The DNA here is from genome assembly GCF_000517525.1 of Limulus polyphemus. Lineage (NCBI taxonomy): Eukaryota > Metazoa > Arthropoda > Merostomata > Xiphosura > Limulidae > Limulus > Limulus polyphemus. Next base: position 61,053 of record NW_013667418.1, read on the forward strand.
GTTCTTAAGCTTTTTAAAGGAACACCAAATTTTTGTAGGAAATATAATTTCAAGAGGTAATGATAACATAGTTTACACTATAATTATGAATTTTTTAAAATTACCTCTAGTTAATAATATTTATAATAGTTACGTTTTGGTTTTAGTTATCTTGTAATAAAAACGAGCAGTAGAAAGATGAACAAGAAATTTAAACTTTTTGCTATGATATTTACAGACATTCCCAGAACTTGTGACTCGGCCATTACATAGATATTGTTATAAAAGAAAACACTGTATAGTATTGTAAAGTTCTGATGAGCTTTGAGGAAATATTTAAAATACTATTTTGATAACAATCTGAGCCATCACTAAATAGGCAGTGCTACAATCTGCCTGATAACTTCAAGGGTTTTTAATTTTTATTTAGATGATATACAGTATTTCACTTTTAGCACAGAGAGTTTAGCCATATAAATAGTGATAGTTAGATGATATATTTCAGTTTTAGCTCAGCGAGTTTAGTCATTTAAATAGCGATAGTTAGATGATATGTTTCAGCTCCAGCACAAGGTGTTTTGTTCACTTAAATAGTGATAGATTATATATTTCAGTTCTAGCACAAAGTGTTTAATCAATTAAATAGTGATAGGTTAAGAGGAAAGACTGCTTAGTTCAACAAATTAGCTAACTTGAACATTTGTATCAGTAGAGATTAAACCAGTTGTACTAGTATTAGCTACTGAAACAACGTATAATTTCAACCAGTATTAAATGATTAGATCACTCAACGTTCGTTCAAGATATTATACCAGAGAGGCTCACCCACATTACTATTGGTCCACGTTTGTTCGTTATATTTTGATGTGGCTTAACTAGAAGAAATACAATTAGGCAACTTAAACCAATAGAGGTCGAATATTATATACAACTTAAAGCAGTATCAACTTGAGAGACTAGGTAATTTAGAAACTATATTAGCAATAGATATTTAATTATTTAAGCCAGTGGCTATGTTCTTTACTCCATTCTTAGTTAAAGTGGTTATGGAATTTAGCGATAGTTACTGAGTGCTTGGTATTTTCGATCTGCATGGAAATTTACGCGATACATAAACTAAAAGGCCAGGCCAGAAACCCTAAAGTTTCCGCATAGCCATTCCTAATTTATAAATGGAGGAAAACAACCAATAACATCGCTGTCTATGTGACTGTCCTTAATTGAAAAGCAGAATTTACAGTATGTTCTAATACCCCTATACCTGAAAGTGAAGAGCGGTTTGAATCTTGAATTTTCTGATCCACATCCCAGCATGCTAACCACTAGACTACGTCCAGCTATGCTAAATATATTAAGCGAATTGGAGTAATAGCATTCGCAGGGTTTTGCTTATTAACTTCATTACCAGTTCAATTGAACGCGGTGTTTGTTCAATAATATCTGAAGAAAGAAGGCTTGATAAATTATAATTAGCTCAAATCATCCGGGCTCTCGCTTCGAGTTCATTCTTAGTTCAATAATTTAGGCTACGTTACGAAATTAGACCTAATACTTTTAAACTGATTACTAGCATATCTTTGATATGGCTGCAAATAAACTACCTATTTCGAGTAGCATGAAAAATCCCACTAGGCATAAAATCTATTTTCACTGTATCCGTTATATTATTTCAGAGTTTCCTGTCTCTTCAGAAAATAAAAGCAAAGATCTCATTACAAAGCCTAGCTCAGATAATGTAATCAATGTCACTATAATAATTACGTTTTATGAAGTAGATGCTGTACTTCCCGCCCAGAAATACGATAAGTGGATGAAGCTTTAGACAGCGTCTCGCACACGTTCCTTTGAGTTTTATTTTATGCATAGCTTTCTTTTTGACACTGATCTATTTCTGTGTTTTATCATTCAGTGACTAAATATGAATGTTCATCTACATTCTCAACAATGAAAATATTTAATTTTTCTGTTAAGGATTTAAATGCGTATGTTATCATCCATACCCGGATGTGAGCAATGCTCGAATACAACAATGACTAGACCTAATTTGGAGCAACTCAAAATGGTAAAATCCCAGTTTTGTTTCGGGTTTCGAACAAATCAAATAAATCATACCTGGTTCTATGTTTTACACGATCCACCGAATCCGCAATCGCACTTTCATTTAGTTATTTCGTATTTGGGGCATTATGAAATAATCAACACGAGTAGTTGTGATTCATAGACAGTTTCAAAATGGCGACAACCAGCGAAACATATGCTAGTTTCTTTAATCAGCGTTTTCATGATATTTTTATGATTGTAGTGGTATGAAAAACAACACATTGACAAAGAGGGAGTATGGCAGATTAGTTATTCTGTGTATCAAACTATATTTTACAAGTAATATTAAATGGTCAATATAACACATTCTTACCTAAATGGCAGTCAGTGTAGCTCATACCTTCGCCACGCAATGTTGATCATATTTGGCTCTCAAAAAGTACGAAAATGTGTATGTATGTCTGTCATTATCAAAGAACAATGTGGAATAACATTCTACACATGTCCACCAAGTTTCATCAAAATCAGATCATATTTGACTGAGTTATAGAGCACAAATTGGGTGAAAAATCGGTCCCCATGTTCACAGATAAGTTTTTTTATTTTCGTGACTTTATTGTGACCTTGACCGTTCAAAAACTAACCACTTCTTAGTTGGGTCATAGTCCAAATGTATACCAAATTTCGTCCAAATCCATTTAGCCGTTTTTGAGAAATCTTGCTGACAAACTCACACATACACACAGGGGTGAAAACACAGTAAAGTCGGGTATATATTCTTCTTAACACTCATCTAGGTATCCTAGGAACCTATATTTCCTTTATTCAGATGATTCCTCTTCTCCACGTGCATTGCACCAAGCGTGAGAATACAGCCCACGCCATTTGGTCAATTCCTTCGTTTTCAAGGTGAGGGTAAGCATTATCATCCATTAAACTGAAGCTAGGACAAATTATAGCAGTATATCGCAACACAAAGAATCATAAGATTTCGTCCCTAATGGGTCTGTACGCTAACACAATGTTCAGTACTGGTTGCGAACATCTGATTTAGTCTCTGAGTAGGTACTTTATAACGGTCGTCTCTTGTGTTGCGGATGATGGTGTGCCTTGCCCAGATACCTGAGCATGAATCATTAGCACATTAGAGGTGACACATTCTGCTAATGATACTTGAGACAAACGTTCATAAGTTGAAACAAAAAAAGGCTGTGATTGGTCAGCTACCATTCTTCCGATGACTTTCTAAATGAGTGAAGCATTCAGATGTCTTCTATGAGGCTTAACCATAGCATATATACAATTTATTATGCTTTTAACGGTGACTTATTTAAAGTGACCACTGGAAAAAGATTCTGTGCTATAAGATTTAGAATTTTTCACGCAACTCTACAAAAAGCGTCAAATGTGCATGTTTAACCGTCCCTAATTTCGAACTGATACAGTAGAGAGAAGGCAGCTAGTTAAAAACACACACTGCTAATTTTTGTCTGATCGCATAGTGGGATTTTACTGTCACTCTCATCGGGCAACCACAGCCCCACACTGTGGCCGATAAAACCTTGGATTAACATTCTGAGCACGCTAATCACTTGACCACAATGAGCACGAAAATATTCTGTGAGATCCACTATATATTTATGACCAGTCATTTGCATTCAAGGTTACATGAGATTACGTTTGATTTGCATAAACATCAGCTTAAGGCATTATGTCATAAAATTAGTTTTTCTTTGTTATAATTTTAAAAATTCTGATTATCCTTTAACTGTTTTGTGCAATGTAAATTAAGATTGCCATAGTATCGGGAGGGGATTGTAGGCTGCATTCATAAGGTGTACCCTATGAATGCAGTTGGTCATGTGATCAATGACGTCATCGCTCGATAGACTGCTTCCAAATTTCGAATAGTTGTACAATGTACCGTGAGGGAATAATTACATTGCGCGCCGCCAGAGGGCGTGGACTCTACAGATGTAGACGTGTCTTTACCTGCTATTGCATAAGGGATTCACAATGTCATCAACTGCAAAACATTCAGACACAATCTTACATAGTCCTGAATGTGATTCATTTTGAAATATAAACACAAAGCACTAGACCTTTCCCTGATTTTTGAGACATCTAGTTAGTATAACTGTTTTGTGCTAAGACATAAGCAACTCATGCTACACATTTCAACTTTATTGATCTTAAAAAATCTTTGGAAATTATACTTAACAAATACAATTATTAGGCTAGAACTTTATCCTCACATAAAAATAAAACTGAGTTTTTGCAAATTAAACGTCAGTGGTGTTATTAGAAGATTTATCGAAATCAGTAACATTTAGATTTCACTTTCAGATGAAATATGTGTTATATATGTTAGAATGCATATTGTAAACTTTTTATTTAGATTGAAAACATTTACGTTCTTTGACGTTTGAATAATAATATTTTCATGGTTACTTATTGTTATTATCAACTCAATACAAATACAGATTTGAGCTTATTTTGACAGGTAAGTAAACTGTTTTTAGATTCATTTGTTTATCTTGGTAATATATTATGCTTTTTGCAGCAAAAGAAATATGAGAAGGGCAGAATACGATGTATTATCATTCTTCATGTTTTTAGAACAGCCATAAAGATCATTAGCTGAACGTAATTGAACAAATAATCGAAATAATTACATTTATTAACTCACCATATCATCCCGTAGTGCATTTTCCATTAGTTATAATCCTAACGTGTAAGATACTTTGCTTATGATCGAAACTAAATCTTGACTTTACAAGTTTAAACTTATTACTTATAATACTTATCTCACCAACTTCAAATATTATCACTGAAATAGCTGATTACACATGCCTGCGATGGTTTTATT
>NW_013667418.1:66105-67917 GCF_000517525.1 Limulus polyphemus
TTCATCATGTACAGATTTTTCACAAAACGTCATATGTACTTTTTTCATAAGTGAATCATTTTTCATTAAAATTGGGTCACATTTTGTGATGCTTAAAATGTTGACAGCCACAGGCTACAGATTTCTCTAGACCAATCGCGACGTGAGAGTCTTATCGATCGATCTAGAACCCACGAGAAACACACATAATAATTAAAAAAAATTCATTGTGGTAAACGAAATAATAGTTTGATCTCAGTAAGAGTTTTTTCTTCTTCCCGATTTGTAAAAAAATCTTTACGTGATAGAAAATAATGAATATTATTTTCGAAATCCACGTGGCTGAATTATTGAAAATTTGTTATTAAAACCATAACAACTTTTATGAAGTTTAATTTCGCAGGTCTGTATTATCCAAGTTTCTAACAAATTTGTTTTCTCTGCTTTCTTGTGTCAAAGACCGTGTTTTTATCATAGCTTAAATTGTTTTAAGTAGATATTATCCCAGTTTAATTTCGCAGGTCTGTATTATCCAAGTTTCTAACAAATTTGTTTTCTCTGCTTTCTTGTGTAAAAGACCGTGTTTTCATCATAGCTTAAATTGTTTTTTGTTTTAAGTAGATATTATCCCAGATAAACATCAAAAATGCATGTAAGTAAAATCGCGGACAACATTATTAGACTGGTATCACAAATATTGAAACATTTGTTCAGATAGCAAAACTTCAAATTTCAGATAGTGGATGAGTTGTTTAAATTAAAGTTAGCTGTTTACAACAGTTTTGAGAGATGGGAAAATGAAAACATATATATTAACAAAGCTACCAAGAAAAAAGTAGACAGACAGTTTGACAATTAACTGGATGTTTTTTTTTTATTCATTATCAGATATATTAACGACGATGATACTGATACACTAAAAGTAGTTTTATATCTAAAACCTCAAAAACAGCAATGACTGTACTATACAGCCAGATTATTAGTTATATGTATGAGATTTACAAATTCATTTTACAATTGAATGAAATATAACTGTAGAACTAACTCGCTGGTTTGTAGGTTAAGACAATCATAATTTGTGCTTGTTTACTAAGGTCTTTGAGTGCTTTTATTTAGTTCATTTCTTTATATTACTTTACGGTAAAATCCATAATTTAATCTAATGCTTGCTATTTTACAATTTTCTCAAATCTGTAAATTAACACAAGGTTTACATTTAAAATTCGTAGCGACGGTAATAGTAATTTGATCAATCTGGTAATTCTGTTTTATTAAAGAAAGGTTACCATATACATGGTGTGATTAATATAAAGTTTGTGATCAATCAGAATATCGATTTAATTTAATTAGGTCTTTAATGAATAAGACACATGAAAGAGATATAAAGTTATGTGAGTTTACAAACCAAAAATCATATTATAGCCTTAAAACCGAGTGATTGGATGCCAGTAAAATGTTTGATATCGATTCGCCTTTTCAGGGATTGTTCAAAACAAATTACTCTCACTGAAATACTTCGTAAATATGAAAATGACCAATGGAAGATGTTGTTTCAGGTGCTTGATATGTTCCACATGAATCGATGCGGAATAACAGCGTTAGCGTGATTCATATCTCAAACTTATACACATGCAAACACTGGTTTTGGTTTCATAACATAAAGCTGAAATATTCTCATATATATTCAGAACTTTGTACATAGAACCATGCAATATCTGAATATATTTACGTCTTACTGAGTTTTCAAATGTGGTAATTTAAGCTTCTTAATCTATGTTATTGGATTTTCAGATGTGTTTGTTTGCTGTTGAGCACAAAGCTACATAACTGGTT
>NW_013667418.1:67947-72615 GCF_000517525.1 Limulus polyphemus
CCGTGGTGGGCAGAGCACAGATAGCCCATTGTGTAGCTTTGTGCATAACTTCAAACAAACAAACTCTGCTCTACCAAGTATGGGTATCGAAAGCCCATTTTTAGCATTATAAGCTCTCATATTTACAACTGAGTCATCAAGGGGGGGGGCTCTCTCGGATGAGAATAATTTGTTGAGTTGTAGAATGCCCAAACATGTTTTTTTTCTTTTGTTGTTGTTTTCATCTACTGTTGTGTTCGGGCATTCTAGAACTCACGGAAACGTATATATGCGAAATTCCAACAAAATCGGTAACGAATCTTTTGTGATCGCAGTTTACGACATGTATAAATTGACGGCCAGCTGTGGAACTATTTGCCCTTTGGAAATAGTCTATGAAACCAGAAACTATTAAATCACAGGTAATGTAGCCTCCCGCACTCACTTGGCGGCAGCCTTTGATTTCCACTACTTACAATAAACTGATAATACCTGACTCAGTAAATTTTACAACTACATTAACTTCAAATACCTGACTTAGTGTGTATACGACGTTTCATTTTTCTTTCTATTTATCTGCCTTGAAAATTAATAGATATTCTCCATTTGTTCTATCACCCAATTTTAAAGTCAATTTTCTCAAGTTAGTATAATTAAAAACTATATATATATTGTAAAATCATTGTCAAAGTCTACTTTTGATCTCTCATTGAGCAAAATAACAAAGAATAAACAGTTTATATTATTTCAGTAATTACTTGCAAGGAAAAGCCTCTATTGAATTGTAACAGAATACCATTCACACGTTCCATTGACAAAGATTTCAATTTTAACTTTGAAGGAATACCAACTAGATTTATTATCTAATGCGTAAAACACAAAATTGCAAAAAAAATGCTTTCTTAAAAATGTTATAATTAAGCAATCTGGACACATATACACGTGATATTTTATATTTTTTAACAAAAGTGCAATCATACGAGTTTTAACCCAAATATCTTGGAGCCCAGTGTATGAAGATAATAGCAATTAGAGTGAATTCGTTACAAAAACGACTTTCAACACCAATGCTTTATTCGGTCATAATGATAAGAATCAGTATCTTGCCAGTTACAATTATAGTTAGCCCGGCATGGCCAGGTGGTTAGGACGCTCGATTCGCAATCTGCGGGTTCGCATCCCCATCCCACCAAACATGCTCGCCCTTTCAGCCGTGGGGGCGTTATAATGTGACGGTCAATCCCACTATTCGTTGGTAAAAGAGTAGCCCAAGAGTTGGCGGTGGGTGGTGGTGACTAGTTGCCTTCCCTCTAGTCTTACACTGCTAAATTAGGGACAGCTAGCGCAGATAGCCCTCGTGTAGCTTTGCGCGTAATTCAAACAAACAAAACAATTATAGTTTCTTAAGTTATAAGATACTTAAAATTTTATATCTCTATAAAGTTGTATTTGATGTTTTAACAAATTTTAAAAGTAAACATCTTATTATAAGTGTTTCTAATGCTAATTATCTGCAACTGCAATTCTAATAACAATGAATCCTGTTGTAAAACTGTTAAAGAGACGATTATATTCACTTCAGTTTAAGTGTGATGATCACATCTCATAAAAAGACTCGACAGTTACATGCATAAGTTTATAACTTCTTATTTAATGGAACATCAGATTATTTGTTACGATGCACAATCAATATCAGCCACAAATAAATGGTCGCGCCTTTCTTTTCTTTAAAACTAGAAAATTAATTTTTTGCACAAATTTTAGAGATGGTATGGGCAGTTTGGGAATTCGCCTCAAATACAATTAAATAATAAGACTTAATTCATTAATTTGCATAAATTGTAGTTCGACGATAACAGACCAAACTCATTTTTAAAAGGTGTATTTGGCAGGTAAAGGCGAAATATAAGTTAGGAATAATAATGGCTTAATTAAAAGGAATGTGAAAAAAAAAACACTTGTGGTCAAGTGTGGCTTTAATCACTTTGTTAGCTCTAAAATGCTTCACGGCTACCTAACTTAAGCTTCTACCCCACTGCAATAAGTTCACCATTTGTTCGTAGTTGTAAAGTATTATAAACTTTGAGATGCACTGAGGGTGGTTCATAAACTTAAAAGGTAGTTTATTAAACTAACAGACAGGACCAATGTTCTCTTGTAACACTCCAACGGAATTAGGTTATCAACACAGCGTACATGAAATTATATCTACAAAACTAACACGAATTACCTGTTAAATATGAAAATAACAGAGTGTGTATGAAATAAAATAATATAAAAGCCACGTAAAAGATTCTGTAAATGATAAATATTTTGATAAATTATGCGAACTACGCTTTAAATTTCATACAAGTTTGCACACGGCGTTAATTTCGTCAAGTGTAACAAATTTGAACTGTATATAGTGACTAGTTTCTGTGTAGAGATAGGATTACGTGGCTTAATTATCAACTCTATTTCAGCTACTTTAACATCAGAGTGATATCATGTATTAAATTATACTGTACAAAAGCGACATTTCCATGACGCTCTATCTGATACTGTTTATTCTGCTTTGAACAAACTTTCGTTTATCGTTATTTTGTAACCAATACCTCGACGGCTGCCACGTTGTAAACATTATGTTTAAACTGGTATATGTGGTAACCAATACCTCGACGGCTGCCACGTTGTAAACATTATGTTTAAACTGGTATATGTGGTAACCAAGACCTCGACGGCTGCCACGTTGTAAACATTATGTTTAAACTGGTATATGTGGTAACCAAGACCTCGACGGCTGCCACGTTGTAAACATTATGTTTAAACTGGTATATGTGGTTTGCGTGTAAATTTGAGTAAATATTTATGAAAACAAAGAATAGTTTAAATGTTTTTATTAATAAATATGCACAGTAAAAACAGTATTTTTATTATATACAGTAATGGAAATAATTACAGAACACACAAGCGATGCACATACAGAAGTCACAAACAGACAACTGAATGGTGAGTTTATTAACGGTACAAAATTTTTTCACAGAAAATAGAAACGAAAAGCGAATAAGTTTGGAAATGTACGAGTATTTTAATGTGTGGTATATTTAATTGTTTTTTATCCAACACAGTGAAACTATATTTATATAAGATCTAAAAAATATGTACCATTAATGCTACAATTTACTTTCTAATACTAGCATTTTGTACGTGAGCCTTTTGCTACACATTCAACATTACACCCTGATTTCCTGCTACCATATTGTTTATCAATATAAGATTGTGGAATATTGTTCCAAATGCCCTGCATTACTCCCCACAATTCAGACAAATTGTTTGGTCACCTTTTGACCTTCTCAGTTTTTACGTACGTTTATACAGCCTTAAGAGTGTTCATACAGGGCCTTGATGCAGGCAAAGTCATGAGTTGTAATGTTCTATCTTTAAGATATCATTCCACCACACCTGCTCTAAGCTCCAGATTATTGTTTTGATGGAAAATGGATCTCTCCTGATGAGTCGTCAGAGAATGGTACTATGGACAGCCAGGTACCATCAGGTTTTATATAGAACACCAACACGCTTGGCTGACCATACTACAGTACCAAACTTGTGTTGATACTGTACATTGCCTATGATATATTTTATCTTTCTGCCCGTTTAAAAACTTTTGATTGATAGTTGTCGAACAATTCGAACTTGGATTTATCTGTACAGGGCACACTCCAGCACTGTTTGTGGTCCGATGCCCATTTCAACCTTTTGATTTGGTTACTTCGTCTTAGGAGCAGTGATCGAGAAACTACACATCCATTGAGACCACTTCGTGCAAATATTTATATTATTTTTCTCAAGGTAGCGCTTACACCTGTATTTATAGCAAGATAATTTGCAAAATGTGTAGCCAACTGTTCGATATCTCGTAAAAAATACACACACACACACAAAAACGTACTATGAGATACTTAACATCACTTTAAATATTTTTGGTTTACTATCTCGACCACTTCTAATTTTAACAGAGACACATTCGTGTAACATCTTCAGGTTTTGCTTACAGTTCCTATTGAAACATGGAGCCTTGCCGCGATTTTCACAAAGCATATAATTTGGCTATTAAAACTTTGATTTCTATTATATTAGCCCTGGGTATCCACGGCTGAATCACACTATTACTACTGGGAATGGTATGACTGCCTGTAGTTTTATAGGTTTTATGCTGATGTGACAACCAGTTACAGTGTAAACTATCAACAGAGCTAAACACTCACACCACATCAAAAACATCGGCTTCATATCTGATTTAGATTAAGACAAATAAGAAGTCAAAAAGTGGTAAAATTATTCTTGTGCTTTTTCTTTTCCTTGTTGTAGGGGGAAAACATAACGTAAATAAATAGTAGAGGCTTTAAAGAAAATTTCACTGGTAGGTATTAATATGAACTAGGATTTGACAACTGTACACATAGGTTGAAACTGATGACTCAAGGGCCTTGGGGCAAATATAAAATCTAACATGAGGGAATATGTATTGGTATAAGACGCTGTGTCCGTTAATATCTTTCTGTAACACTTAAGAGCTAGAATCCTACTTTAGTTGGAGTGTATTTTTAAAATTAATTAACAAAATTAGTGATATGTAATCAGAACGTTTTACACATACAAATACATCTACATTATATATACACCTGGAAAAAGTTAAGCACCCCCGTG
>NW_013667418.1:73583-109828 GCF_000517525.1 Limulus polyphemus
TTGGAGGTGCTTAACTTTTTTCCAGGTGTATATATGTATAAAGTCTACTGCTACCTCAGAACTCCAAAATCTGAACACCAAGAGTTAATTCATCTGTTTAATTGTTTATATTTTTTTTAAACATTTTGACTGGAGTGCCCTAATTATTCAACCCGTTATTCGGAAATTATCAGAAATTATTCTTTTTTCATTTATTTATTTTAGCACATGTATTTGAAAATGCTTTAAGTTTCATTACTTTTAATTTATTTTCTTTACCCACAAAGGCTGTTTTTTATTTATTATTCACCGAATGATTGAGGTTAGTGCGCTAGGTAACATATTAACTACTTCTAGTTTCGAATGGATATTTTAGTTTAACAAAAATATAAAAATCAAATGTCGTTTCCATCAACAATTATATTTTCATACTATACCATACTTTATGACCATTATATAAAGCAGGTGAAACGTTGTTGCTTAGTAACCGAATAAATAAAGTTTCTTTGAATGAGCATTTGTAGTGAATGATTAGAATTCAAAACGATGCTAGCTAACATTGTTATGTGCCATATGTTGTAACGAGGGTTACCATAAGATCTCCAGAAAGATTATACCACTCCCCTCTTTATCAGAGCCAATGATAAATGGCAAGGCATTTGTTATATATAGTATTAAAAAATCATCACGTTATTTTGTAAACAGATGGTGTTTTTGTAGCTGTTGGCAAGAAAAACGGAACGTTACTGATTCTTTATATCATTTGATGATTATTTTCGGGTAAATACAGCAGGGATATTCAGATACACACTCTAACTTTCAACTTTTGACATTTTTATATTCATGCTTTCCTCTAGTTTTCACTTTTTATGTCCGTGACATCTTTTAGCTTTCAGGCATTGACATCATTATGTCTAAGTCATACTTCTGTTCGTAGAGTAGGGTTTGAAGCTGTTATCACGTGATGAACAGCAGGTGTAAAATTCATTTCTGTACTGTACTTCAAAAGAAGCAACTTATTAAACTGAACAAACCTGTTTCCTAAATCTAATGTTTTCTTTTTATATGCTACAATATGAACATATGTTTTAACCATATCTGGGCGTCTTTGAAGAGAAACAATAAAACAATGTATGGTTTTCCTACTGATAATAGTAACTTAGTTTATTATTTGAAGCTATAAAGTCAAAGAAGAAAGCTCTTGCAAACAAAAGCATCTACTATTGTTATACCACACGAAACACTATTAATACAGATCATTAAAGGAATAACGGAAAGTATAATTAAAATTCCAAATAAATTAGGATATTTTTATTGATATAATTTATAAAAATATTCTGATTATACGAGTTCCAATATTAAATTTAAAGATTTTTATATACGTGGTGTGTGTGTTTTACTATTCACCAAGGTAATGCTGCTGACATGACAATCTCATGTAAACGGCGTTGTGTGTGGAAATATGAGATACCACATTATTTATACATTATTATTAATTGGAAAATCAAAATAGCGTGTCTGTACACCTGTTGTAATACAACTAAATAGTATTGTCAACATATTAAGTATTATTACAGTATCAGGCCTTGTCAACATTGCAGGTATACATAATAATACTAAGACACATTGATAATACGTCACATGTAATAACAATACTAAACCAACGTATCCGTATTTCAGTTTCAAGAATTGTACTTAAACGTACGTTTAAGTTTTCTCCCTATGAATATTAGATGTTTTACGAAATACAGATACCAATGACACCTGTTCGCCAGTTGAAGCTACCCCCCCCCTGGAGTTAGATAGTCAGAAATCTGAATTCAGTGAAACATTTAGACAACCCTGGTTTCATGTGCCACAAATCCTAAATACGAAACGATACTGCTGTTTTGGTGTGCCAGAATACACTATGGCACGGTTGTTTGATTTGTCACAAATCCTAACACATTACAAATCATCGCTTTGAAACGCCACTAAGGAGAATGAAATATGGTACCCCTGTTCGGATATAACATAATCATCAATCCAATACATCATATCTGCTTTGATGTATCACAAGTCCTCACATAATAAGACATCTAATTTTGTGGTAAATTTTTATGCTAGTTCTATATACTTCCTTCATTAGACGTATAATTTTAGAATATCTGTCTGTACTTAATTAAACATTTTAACCACTATAGAATCGATTATGTCCAGTTTAATTATTTCAAGGCCCGGCATGGCCAGGTGGTTAGGGCGCTCGACTCCCAATCTGAGGGTAGCGGGTTCGAATCCCCGTCACACCAAACATGCTCGCCCTTTCAGCCGTAGGGGCGTTATAATGTGACAGTCAATCCCACTATTCGTTGGTAAAAGAGTAGACCAAGAGTTGGCGGTGGATGGTGATGACTAGCTGCCTTCCCACTGCTAAATTAGGGACGGCTAGCGCAGATAGCCCCTCGTGTGACGTTGCGCGAAATTCAAAACATATTCTTCTTTGCTTTTACTCATAAGTTCCAAGAGTTATTAATAAGTTTATTCTACTTTGTAACAAGCTTTCGACTGCAACCGTCTTTGCATACAGATGCTTAACTGCACTTTATAAGTATAAAAAATTCCCATATACTAATGCAGTGACATGTTGCCTCAGATTCGAAACTAGTTATGGCGTCGCAAGTGGACTTATTGGTAGAGATAAATGTTACAGTAATAGTTAGGGCAGCACTCTGGACTTGCGCGCAGATTTATTGCCTCAGGGAGGGGAGGGAAGGGGAATGATGTCACCAAAGACGATATCATAGTTCCACATAGTGTCACCAGAGGGCGCATTGTTAGTGACGCGTTGCTAGTCCTCCATGACAGGTGACCATGAACCAGCACGAATTTGATCAACTTGTCTCAACATGACTATAATTAATACAGTTTATATAAAACACTAATTGATAAGTTAATTCAATTTCCTGACCATTTAAATCATCCTAAAAAGGATGCTTAACACTAATTTATTAGTTCTATGCATTTCCTGACCATTTATACTTAAATCATCCTAAAAGGAGGATATCATGAAATAATTAAAACTTACTGTTTGATGTCTCTACATGACTATATTTAATATAATTAGTTTAAAACACTAAATCATTAGTTCTATACATTTTCTGGCCATTTATACTTAAATCGTCCTAAAAGGACAATATCGTGAAATAATTAAAACTTACTGTTTGACTCTTTAATTACAAATCAAATGATTATTTCAAATATTTCAGTGCTTCTTTACTATGCAAGACAAAATATTTCATTTTACACACGATACTTTTATAGTTTTATCTCATGTTTAAAAAAGGGGATGGTATTCTACATATACATGGTGTTGCTAAAGCAAGTTTTTTTCAGTGTGTCTCAACATGTGATTACGTCATCAATAAAACGTTCATTAAATATTATGCAATAATTAAACTTACACTTTCACTAGTTTGACTTTTATGCTATAACTTGATAAATATTTCATTTTACACATGATACTTCATAGTTTTATCTTAAACGAATTTTACAAGGGTGGACACTACATTTCCACATATGATCAATGTCTATATTGAATTATGTTAAAACTATTTTTAATGACTGTCCATGGGATATTAACAAATATGCTGTCACAGTGTTACTATAGTTCCACATATTATTACTTTATCAATGTCTAGATTTAGTTATGTTAAAACCACTATTTTGCATATTTTAACATCTGTACTAATTCATTTTGCTACAACTAAAAATAATAAATAAATGTCTTACTGTTTATCAATCCATTTTCTATAGAAGATTAAACTACACAAACTTTGAGACTGTCACAACTCTTGTGAAAATATGGAATACATTTCTAAGCTGTTGATAGCTTCTTTCAGACAATGTTTTGTAGGACACTTAATGATTCAGTTTCACAAGGAAAACATACATATTATTTGAATGAGACAGTTATTATAACCAATAATTTAATTTTATTGACTTACAACTAAATATAATAAATGACTGACTTACTCTTTAACTTTGCTATTAGTTAAAATGCCAAATTGCATGCATACAACTTTGAGACTGACAATTTGTAGAACTATGATTTCAACTTCTTTGGTGACAACATCCCCCGTACCCTCCCCCCTAAGGCAGTAAATCAGCGTGCGCGTCCAGAGTGCTGCCCTAACTACTGTTATTGTGATTAAGTTTGACTTATCTTCCAGTATTGTTAACAAAAAAATAAACAAGGATTTGAAGTTAACATAAATGCATAAGCTTCTAGCCAAACCTCAAAATAAATGGACGTCATTTGAAACTGAAAGCTGATTTACACTCCGGAAGCATGCGTTATAATATCCTTATTATTGATTGAGAAAAAATATGTCACGCGCATTTAGTCACATATATGTCAGACAGACATAAGTCTCCTTTCTTAAGAACTGGTTTTTAATTTGTTATGTGGTTATAAGCATTGACTTCAATTTCAGTTGGCCTTATCCAAGAGCTCATTTAATATATTTTCAATTCCTCATTGAAAGATAAGAGAATTTAGAACGAATTTGAATACATTTTTATCTTTCACATTTCCTTTCCAACGAACGAACGAACTTGGCAGGTATTTTGGTTTTAAAGCTTTCAGGTCCCGAATTATCTGTAGAGTAAAGGTCAATTTTTTAACTTTATGGTTAAAATAATCTTTAAATATTTTGATCAGTATTGAATTTTATTATAAGCCTTGGAATTAGACAGGTTTATAGCTCGTTTCACTGAAGACAGTTTAAAAATACACTAATTTCAGATTTTCATACTTATTACAAAAGGATATTAAGTTAACATATTTTCGAGTTCTTAAGGTGGAGAATATACGAAAATAGCTTCTATTAATTCAACTAACAATTAATGACAAACAACGTAGTACGACTTACTTAATACAATTTATCATTCTCGCACATTGCTACTGACATTAAACCCATTTAGTTTAAATGCCTTGAGGTTAAGGAAAACCAGATAATCAATTCCATATCCAGTCCAATACATCAATAAGGTTACCGGCTAACCTTTCAGAACTGAAACGCAACAAAGAAAAGAAAATATTTCTGGGTTTGTCGTGTTTTGCCACGATTTATCAAGCTGCTCATGGCAGTGAAATTTTGCACCAGTTTTGTCCCTGTGTACATTTGTGTGTGTGTATGTATGTATATATATATATGTTTACCTCTATAACTTAATATATGTACTGGAATATATTATTTATATCCTTGTATATATTATTATTATCATGCCACATTAACTGCTAGAAACAATGAGGCTGCTTAAGTTCTTCAGTTAACGATCGAAGTTTATGCCCTGTTGTTTTCTTCATTCCTGGGAAGAATTACACTACCGATTTCTAGAATATCTTGCTATTAAGCTAAGAAAACCAACTCTTAACCAGGAGATAAGCGCTGTTTCGCTACATCTTCAATTGTGAAAATATAAAGAAAGAACAGAACATGAACCTCAATGACGAGATAAGTAAAAATCTGTTCAGCTAACAAGAACCCATTTTAAATGAGTGAACAAACTATTGTCACATACAAATTATGATCGCTGATTTGTATTCAATTTTGTCTCCATTACCATTACTGAGATCACTTTTATCTGTTATCGTATCACTCTGATCCGTTACGTGCGCGTTAACATTTTTTTATTCGTTATCTAGATTGCAATCGCTTTGATGTAATATCTGACAGATATCTGATATCTGTGAAGTAATATTTCTGTATCTGGAACTTATTTCAGATGTATGAATATTTTCCACCTGGTTTATGTGAACAAACGTTTTGTCTGTTATGTAGGCTGACTCTGGCTGACGTCATTATGTGTGTGCTATTTGGATCAATATTATTTTGTGTCCGTTATTTAGCAAGTTTTAGACAACGATGTTTTAATCAGTTATCTATTTTTAATATTTTTGTCTATTATATATTATAATATAATGTTTATCTCCTAACTGGTACAAATGATATTACACTGTAATTACTTACTCAAGTGTCTAAATGTACTTGTTGACAGTATAACATCAAACAAGTTATAAGTATAAGGCCATAGAAGCAACAACGAAATATATGCTATATTGACTACAAGATTTTATCAAGCGAGAATAACTAAGATGAACGGCCGTAAATTACGCGCTTGCGCAGTAGAATACGTACAGAAATAAACACCATCAAAACAAGTTAAACAGGGCTTAAAATATCATTTCAACACGGTCTTCATTAAATCTTTGTCTAGATTCACGCGGTACCGAAAATTGCCGAGATAAATCACTACAGCCCTGTCGTCACAAAGTTAGTTTAGTCCGGGAGTCGAGGGTATTCAGTCAACATCAGATAGAAGCCGATCCCCCATCTCTGTGTAGAGTAGTTAACATGCAAAGAGCGTAGCTATTCGTCTAAACATCCAGACAAAGACAAGGTTCAGAACCTTTAAACTAGCTTATACAAATGGCAAGACGTGACGCAGGTGTGCATGTCAGCGTCTTTAATTGCTCTGGAGTCTCAGCCGAGTCAGCGGTACCAGTTTTAAGAAAGCACAAACCAATTAAAACAAACATAAAAAAAATTGTTATCATACAGACACTGATAAGCCTTAAAGATAAGTAATGTAATAACACCATTTTTTTTACATATAGGAAATTTTGAATCACGATCATATTGAGACCACCTTAATGATCTATTTAAATAACAAATATCTACTCAAATGACCAAAAACAAATTCTATACCTCTTTCTTAAACGTATGATAAGGTTTTTCTTGCTGCTTATATTTTGTTTTCTTTTTAATTAGACAATACGCCCTCTTCTTCATTAACATCTTTTCTATACAACCAGTCAGAAATAAACTTAGCAAATTGTGCATAAGAGTATGGCTGAAATATAGAGGAAGAATGTGTATACTTGAAATAATGATAGTTTATATGTAGTACAGACCAAGAAATAATGACAACTGATGACCTTCATATTTCACGAGTATTTAGTTTGAAGACAAAGCATTGCTAATAAGCCTTATCTGTTTGTTTCTTTTCATCAAGATATCACGTGAAGGTTTTCAATCATCTTTAGAGGTGAGAGTTAATCATCGTAATGATGGGTGTCGAACATATTGCCCGTCATTTTTCTTTCCCTTTTTTGCTGTTGACGATGTCAGGAGCCTATCATCTTTCGCGATGAATGTTTACAATCCAAAGTGAACAGTAGCTATTACTTTTGGTAATGGTACTCCTACTCACTGAAAGGCCATTCTATTTACTAGAAGCTATTTACTAGTTTACTAATAGGCTTAAATATTGTTAATGGTGGGCAACAACTGCCTATAGTGATAGGTGTCAATCATTTTAGCAATGTATGTCAACCATCTTTAGGAGCATAAGTTGATACTACTTTGCGATTAATGTAGATTCTTTTATTGTGATAGCTGTGGATCGTTTTGAATGATGGAGAGTCCATCAAGTTTAATGTAATCTTTAGTATGGGTTATTGATAATCTTAATAATAAATGTTGATCGTCTTTCGATAATGCCATCTGTTGATCATATTAGTTACAGTTTTCGATTATATTAATAGACAATTTTTAGTGACTTTATAGTCACAGATAACCATCACTTTAGTGCTAGAGATCCATTTTGATGAGAGGTGTCAAACCTCTATATACAGAGATATGTAACGATCCTCATTAGTAATAAGTGTTGATCATACTTAAAGACAATTAGATAATGTTTTGGAGATTTCGAATATCTTCAGAAATTGTCGTCCATTTTTGTTTTTAACATAAGCTTTAAACCAGTTTAGTGACATGTGCCAATCAACTTTGTTTATAAGTGTCGGTTTTCTTTAGTCTTGTACCAAAACTCTTTAACAAGAAGTTGCAGTGATCTTTAATAACAGAAGTAAATCATTTACTAATGATTATCGATCACGTTAGAGATAAGGTCAATCAGGCTTAGTGTCGCTTTCTTATAGTAATAGGTGTCAATTATATTTATCTATAGCCATAGCCATCGAATGTCAATCATCTTTACTTATCAACGTCGGTTCTCTTTAAATATTGATCATGTTTGGGCAATTGGTGTGATCATCTAAGTGGCATGGAATACTTCTCAAGCCTGGTTAATGGGCGGTGTCAACCTTCTTTACTGCTATAGTTGTTCATTTGGTGGGAAGTATCAATCCTTTTCAACTGTTACACTTCGATCCATTTTCCCGATAATTAACGGTCTTGCGATACGATAAATATCGATCCTTTGTTTAAAAAAAAAAAAGACGTTTTGTTGGAGAAGTGATTGTTGATCAGAATCATGTCGATCGTCACTAAAGATGACTGAGGATAAGTCTTGGAGATGCGAACTGATCATCTGAAAATAGCCAGAAGTGACCAAGAGGTTAGCATGTCTAGTTACAGATCTGAAAGTCCAAGGTTTGAGACCGTCATTAAAGATGACTGAGGATCAGTTTTAGAGATGCGAACTGATCATCTGAAAAGAGCTAGAAATGGCCAAGAGTAGCATGTCTAGTTACAGATCTGAAGGTCCAAGGTTTGAGTCCGCGATATTCCGCTAAACACGCTCAGAACTTTCAGGTATTTGCGGATCATACAATTTTCAATTTATCCCACTGTTCGTTTAAGAGCTGCAGTGAGATAGTGGGTAAGGGTGGCTGGCTGCCCTTTCTCTGGTCATTATTTCTTATTTGGGGACGACTGCCTGAATCTTTGGCTTTACTGACCCGGTTATTTAGCTCATGTGTCGCATAAAGTGCTGTTCAAGTTGAAAATACAAACTTCTGATGATCTGACGAGCATATTTAGAAATAACTGCTGATTAATTTATATATAGTTTGATATTTGTAAAAGAAAACTCTTAACCGTCTTGCCCCCCAGTGGCACAGCGGTATATCTGCGGACTTGCAACGTTAGAAACCGGGTTTCGATACACGTGGTGGGCAGAGCACAGCTAGCCCATTGTGTAGCTTTGTGCTTAATTTCAAACAAACAAACTTAACAGTCTTTATGATAGGTCTAGATTATTTTGATAAGCCTAGATTATTTTGGTAAAAGGTGTCTATGATTTTAGTGATGGTATCGATAATCTCTATATACGAGTCGAGTATCTTAGCAATTGGCGTAGGTCATATTTATCATTGGAATAGAATATTTAGTAATACTTTTAGGGGGTTGCCAATTGGTTAATAACTACAATCAACCTTTAATCACTAAATATTTACGTTAAATGTATACTAATTATTTCAAACTTCTACTTCGTGTATACTATTAGTATAGTTTTACTCATAATCCGTGCTCCACTTTAGCGACTTTTAAGGAATCCCACAACATACTTGTTTGTTGGATTTTGCACAAAGCTACTCAAGAACTATCTGCTTTAGCCGTCTGGCTCTGTAATTTTGAATTTACAGACTAGAGGCAACAAGACACAAATCCATAACATACATGTGTACATCTCGTCATTCATACCGTGTAGCATGAGGAATCAAGAACAAGATAGACACTCAAGTTATAGATGAAATCTTGTATTAATTCATATTGTGTGCTTGTTTATCCACGAACTCCTCCTGCCCTTATCTATATGGTGTAGACCCTCTGCTAAGAAGTGCATAATGAGGGGGGGTAGGAGTAAGTTTGCAGAATCGCTGAACTCGTATTTGGCACCGCAGATTTTGTTCCTAACTCTACTAGGGATCCGGGGAGTATCATTTTTGAAACTGTGTTCATACCCCTAATCAGAAGGTAGCGCTGTGTTCATACCCCTAATCACAAGGCAGCGGAACCAAACTTGGTCTTCGTGCTCAGTACCGTGTCATAACGGTTTTTGTTTGTCGGGCACGACCCCCCTTGGGGTAACTATAGAAGTTACTACTACTCAGTTGCTACATTCATTACAGTTCACTGGCGAACTCCAGTCCATTCACGTGTATGTGAGCTATCAGATAAAAATAAACTTAAACCAATAGATATATGCGACTGCGTGTGGTGTTATCAAATATGTGATACCCTGATGTGAGATGATCTTTCTGTTCACGGTATATAATGGTAATAGCTTTTTAAATTTACTATATCTCTCTCTAGCGTGCCCTTGTAGCAACCTCAGAACGTTGTAACAATTACTGGATACTGAAGTTGTTATTACGGGGTCATTGCACTAGATGGTAATGGCATGAAATATCGTCATGTTACTAGACAGTTAGGTATAGGCCAAGGCATCATCTCTAAGATTATGAAAGGAAACTATTAAACAACTGGAGGACCTATTACAAAAGACAGGACAGGTTGCCTACGGAAGACCACAGTTACAGACGAACACCAGCTGTTCCGATTATGCAGAAATGGCCGCATAAAACCTAACAAAAGCTTAAGAACTGAACGGCAGGAACTCACAAATGTGCTCGTATCAAGACCTTTAATTAATGAACGACTGTTGAAGGCTGTTTATCGTGCAAGACGCCCCTTAAAAAAGCTCATATTAATCCAAGGTCATCTTTATTTGGCAAGGAAACACCTACAATGGCAGCCTGGACACTGATAACGTGAGGTGTTCAGTGATAAAACCAGATTTGAACTATTTCGTCATGTTGGATGTGTCAGAGTGCGAAGGCAAATCCACGAGGCGTACAACAATTATTGCATCCTGCCAAAAGTGCAAGATGAAGGTGCTGGTGGTGTGATAGTCTGGAGTGCATTCCACTCCGGCGGTAAGACTGATCTTACGTCATTAATTGAAACCTGGATCAATTCCAGTACAGGAGCATGTTAGAACATGTCAGAAGAAGATGTTTTCCAAGATGGCAGTGCCAGACCTCATAAAGCCTAAATGATCGAGAATTACCTCCAAGAGCAGGAATTGAAGCATATGGAGCAACCAGCAGTATCACCAGTTATGAGCCTAATAGAGAACTGCTGGGCAGAAGACACCATTTCATCAAAAAGATGCTTCGTCAGGTCAACAATGTGCATGATTTTCTCTACGCTGTCCTTGTTGTATGTCGTGTAATTCCAGATCGTAACTTGGTGTTCTGGCGGAGAGCATGCCACGTCGTGTACGAGCCGTCTGTGTTGCACATGAAAGCCATACCGAATACTGACTGACCAGTGACAGTTGTGCCTCAGTATGAACTTCATAAACTGAGAAAGGTTGTTCATCATTCCTAGCTTAACGAATAAAATACATTATTTACATTTCAGCGTTACCTTACCAGAAATTTATAAGAATTTTGGTTCAATGACGTTAATAAGCTCAGTGATTTGTGTTTCAAATGATTAATAAAACATGAATTCCATGTGTATTAACTGGATAATCACGTAACATTACCACAAAGCTTGATAAATCATAGAAATTTGTTATTTGAAAAACATCATATTGCAATGTCAATCTTGTGGTTGTTTTCTAGAGGCTATTTATATCACAAGTTTCATGAACAACAACTGCTATGGTGTGAACTAGATTAAGTAAGTGGATTGTAATTACTATTGATCTTATTTAAGTCATTTATAAATCAGAATTAGGTTAATGATTAAGAACACGGTATTATTTAATTTTAATAACGTTAATTTTTTATTAACTTTAATTTTACTTTTACTATTATTCACAAGAACTAGTGAACCAGCAAGCTAGTCTTCTTGTTACTGGAGCGGATCAAGTAACCACAGCATCATCTGGAAAAAAAAATCACACATTAGTAGTTATAAGAACGTATGAGTGAACACAAAGAAGAATACGAAATAATATTTCAACTAGACTATATTTGCCACATTCAGTGCCGGCGAGGTCTTTCCTCCAATACCAGAAATCATCAGGCTAGCTGGGATACGAAAGAAATAGCAGTGCATGGTCGAGGCGCTATATAGCATTAACTGTCTGCAGCCACATTTGGAAGATAGTTGCTTTTATGAAACACAAGCATGAACTGAAATAAGAATAATGACATGTCTAGGACAGGCCGCACTTTAGTGATAAGTGAAAAATTATGTTTGAAATTTGGAAATCTACTTCCTCATTTCGAACAGACTTATTAATTATGTTCGAGCTACTACAAAGTAAAACTACACCAACAAATACAGAATTATTATTATTTGTTTCAAATTTTGAAAATAAATTCCATCTTCTTACAACTTTATTATACTAGTCTATAACTAAAGTTTTCATACATGTTTTATTTTTTACAGTAATAGGTCTGATTCTTATGGTATTAAGAACAGTAATTGCAGCTATTAGTGTACATGTCCTCCATCACTAATTTTTATATAACTTAACCAGTAAGGCAAATTTTACTGCTTTCATTTGATTTCCTGCGCTCTTTTTTTGCTTATGTAACAAGAGAGAGAGAAGAGAGTATAAACACTGAAGTAAGAAAAAAGAACATTCCATAGCAAAACACTCAGCAGTAAGTCCAGGAATATAACTATTGACAGTGTTGAGTAACAGAACACCTAACGACACACTTAATATAACTATATGTATATAAGGTTGAGTTGAAAAAGCACCTCCATGGTTCACATACCGTTATTCTGAACAAACAAGATATTTAAACAACAAGAATATGCACAAGGGAAAACTATTCCAAAAGTAAAAGAACAACAAACGAACAAACATCTCCAAGGCTCACAGACCGTTACTCCGAACAAACAAGCTTTATAAAAGTAAAACAATAACAACAGTACGCACAATGGGAAACAAAATCCAAGAGTACTCCAAAAGTGGAAAAGCAGGTAATATAACCGCAATCCTTATTTTTTAAATTATACCTAGCCACAAATTACACCTATACATATAACCAGTTCTCGAAGGATACACGCAAATGTTAACCTGAGGGTTAGTGTTTCTACTTTTTACTGAATTCGAATCATATTGAAAGAGGAGTCATACTTTAATCAATCATACTTGCAGATAATTTATTCAAGAACTAAAGAGGATTGGAGAATTATAGCACGATATTCAGTCTCTTAGCAAGACTAGACTATATAATTAATGGACAAAATGCTGAAAGCGACGGTATAAATCGTTACTTTGCGTGACAGATTTCCCTTTCCTTCACTTTTAACTCTTCTAACTAACAAACATGCCGCTTTGTTCTTGTGAAGTATCTAATACTTGTATTAACTGCATTATCGCATTATTACAATTGGACTGAACAATATGTTTAGATTGGCTACTATTTGCAATGTATCTTATATGTTTGGATCTTTGAAGCCATAAAATTTAATATATATGTCTAGAATGATTGAATCACTAAATCCAGTTGTCTACATTGAATGAAAAACAACAAGAATACTCGCAAGGGAAAACAATTCCGACAGTGAGAAATGAACACCTCCAAGGCTCAGAAACAGTTACTCTATACAAACAAGCTCTTTAAATATAAAACAATAGCAACAATATGCACAAGATGAAAAAACAAAATCCAACAGTACGCCAAAAGTGGAAAAAGCAGGTGATATAAACGTATACCTTATTTTTTAATCATATCTAGCCACAAATGATATCTATACATATAATCAGCAAACTCGAGGGAAACAGGCGAATATTGACCTAAGGATTATTGCTTTCATCTTTTACTGAATATGTGGCATACTGAAAGAGGAGTCATACTTCAGTCATTCATGTTTACAGACACTTTATTCAAGAACTAAAGAGGATTATTTTTCGTCTATCCATACACAAGACTGGATAATTATAGCAAGATTAGGCTATATAATTAATGGACAAAATGCTGAAAGCGACGGTATAAGTCGTTACTTTGCGTGACAGATTTCCCCCTCCTTCACTTTTGCTCTTCCAACTAACAAACATGCCGCTTTGTTCTTGTGAACGTACATGGAAAGGAACAATCCTATTAGAGAAACGAGAAAAAGTGTACCGTATTGTAATATTGAATTTAAATGTTCTTCATTAATATCCTTGCTAAAATTAGTATTTAGGAGATAACATTGTCAACTTCCCCAGATTCTTACAATGACTCCGAAACGGTGAGTGTCACCAGATGTTCCACAGCTCTTACAAACAACGCAGAGTTAGTCCAACGGTACGATAACCACGTGACACAAGCCTAAATGGGATGACAATTATAATCAGTGGGTATTACAACTGTAGACTGGTTGGTCTACTATCAATAGTGATTATACATGTCTAGACTGGTTGTGCTACTATGATCAGTGAATGTCTATAGACGGACTGTATCACTTCAGCCAGTGATTGACGAATGTTTAGGCGAATTGAGTTACTTTAACCAGTGAGTCATGCACGTATAGACTGGAAGCGGTGTTGCAGTCACTGGAGTGCACATATCTGGGCTGCTTGTTCTGCTTCATCCAATGAGAGAAACATATCTAGACTGGCTATACTATTACTACTACAACCAGCATGTGTGATAAGTGCTCTTAGACTGACTTTTCTACAACAATCGATTACGTCATTCATGAGTAGACTAACCGTGTTACTGGAACACTGTGTAGTTACGAGTAGTTACTACAGCAAGTATCCCTAGTATTAGGTATCTAATGCAATAAGTATCTAATACTTGTATTAACTGCATTATCATGCTATTAACAATTAGGTTGAACTCTATGTTTAGATTGACTACTATTTGTAGTGTTTTCTATATGTTTAGTTTGGCTACTATTTGCAGTGTTTTCTATATGTTTAAATTGGCTACTATTTGTAGTGTTTCTATATGTTTAGTTTGGCTATTATTTGTAGTGTTTTCTATATGTTTAAATTGGCTACTATTTGCATTGTTTTCTATATGTTTGGATTTATTGTATTTACTTACATTTAGTAAGTCCATCAGTCCAAAAAAGTTACGATTGTTTGTAGTGTAAAGTTTATTACTGTGACCTTGGAAAGCCATGTTATGGGATGCTAGGTACTATGTTATTGCCAGGAATCTTTCCAGAACATTACACCAGCGTATCCTTTCTTGCTGGAGCTGTTTTTGGGATAGCCTTTCAACTTAGTTCCCGCTTTTTAATAGTTTGACATTTCGAGCCATCTTCTGATTGCAACTTTGTAATATTTACTAGTTCGACGTTTACACAGCAACGCGCTAAGGTTTTTCCAATCAGGCAGACCTTAATTCACAATGGAAATGTTTGATACTGAAGACAAAATCCTTGCTTTTAGACTAAACAAGCCAGCGCCAGTCATGCGTTTATCCATTGCACAACTGTTTAGTGTAGTGAAATGGCGGTTCTCAGCATCATTTGGAAACTTGTTATCATTTATTTGTTTACGAATTGGACCTTTTTGAATTATATAAGTAAAATGGCTATGACTTAAAGGCATTTTCAATTTCCCCAGATCATCCCAGTTGATGGACTGTACTCACGATTCTGCTGTTATTTCAGTTTGGGTTGGAGGAGATGGAGACGATGACTCAGGCATGCGAAACTTTGTGTCACTGGGAAGCATATTAGAATTATACATTTTACCTGGAGTGTCTTCACAACTCGTTTCGCGTTCCAAGGTCCCTCCATCTGTCTTGCTGGAGTGAGGTCCATACTCTTAGCCTGAACCTTCACTTTCTTTTCTAGATGAAATATCATCTGTCCGCTTGAAGAATTTAGACAGCGAACCGGCCAGATTTTGTAGTGCCTGTTCCATAGACAACATTTTCCCCTGTTTTCAGCACCTGACATGTACTTCATTTTATTACTCGACTCGTCTCTCCTTGAATCTGCCATCATTCACTCGTCCTTGTTTTATATTATTAATAATCCTTTTTGTGTCGAAGCCTACAATACAATCCTGCAAATAATGAGTATTTGAAGTTTGAAGGGGTGATATGGTTACAGTTCAACATGTACTGAAATTCAGTTGAAGACATCTTTAAAGGATTGAAAAAGTAATCTCTCTCTCTATGCCATTCTAATCACTCTTACATGTTAATTCACTAAAAGACATTCATTAACATCTGACATTGATTTCAGAATATGAAAAAAAAACTAAACCTAATTGCAATTTTGTTTCAGTAATATTACGTTTTGTTTACTCTTTGACTGAGGCACTTTGACATTTGTAATTCATGCCACCTGATTGTCGAAATCGTGAAGTTAATGCTATCTGCCAAAATTATATTGATTTTATTAATTCCTGGATCTTAATTATCTACTTAATTTGACTATTACAAATTATATCACATTGACATTGTTATGTAATAAATAATATGTCGACAAATATAGACAAATATGAATATTTTTACTAGTAAACTAAACAGGAAATACCCAAATGTTTAAACGTTTATTGCAGCAGACATAACCTACAATATAACAATATAACATAGATTATTTAAATTGTAGGAAGAAACAATGTTATAATTGACACCAGCGTAACGAACAAGATAACAAATTAGACTATTCAAACCAAACAAATCTAAAATTTAAGAGTTATAAAACTACAACTCGAATGACCCAAACAGTATATCACATATATCTAGATTGTTAAATGTAATCCAATCGCATAAGTTCATAGTTTATCTGTGCTTGTAGTGTGGCTAGTACAACTCTAATACTTTATGCATTTTTAAATGTCCGTTTTTTTTTTCAGTCTGATAAAGATTTCTCTTAGTAATAAAACACAACGGTTTACATTAAGTTAGGTAGATAAAATGTTATCGAGCCACACGGTTGGCTCTAGTAGCTGTATATGGAGCTTCTATTGGTATGAATGTAATCTTAGTTTTATATTCTTTCGTATCAACTTTGCATACCATGTAAAATTAAATCTGACTGTTTGTTTGTAATTATGCACAAAGCTACAATGGGCTATCTGTGCTCTGCCCACAACGGGTATTGAAACCCGGTTTCTAGCGTCGTAAGTCTGCTGACATACCGCTGTGCCACTGGGTGTCAATCTTAAAAGGACCTTTAATTATAGAACAAGTGAGTATGCTTTGACGTTCTATAAATCTAACACATTTACAGTTTATAATAATTTTGTTGACGTTTAAGACGTAAACGCTTTATTATTATGTTGGATTAATACTAACTTAATTATACTAAGCGTGATCTATGAACAATGCTCTCTGTAGACGTTATTGAATGTCTGACATAGTTTTATGTGAATTTATATGAACGCTCTTTATAAACGGATTTCTTGTAAAAGGATAGATATGTCTTTTGTTGTAGACCATACCTTTTGTTATGAGATATATCACCATATATCTACAAGTATATCACCGTATTGAAAACATCCACTATAGTATTCATGGTACTTATTGTTCCAATGATGGAGTGATGTAACATCACAGTATTTAACCCATGCTCTGACAGATTCTCAATATCTATGTGAAAATAATCTATTTTTTACAGTTACAGTCAATGTTTCGTGTTGTTATATATCAAACAAAATATATTAGTTCAAATATTGCATGACAATATGCGCCTGTAATATGTTAACACGGAGCACTAACCCCATAAGAGTGATTTACATTCTTATTGTAATCATACTGTATGATTAAGGTACTGCGAAGGAAGCATATGATATTTACAATCCTATATTTTACAATGAGAAGCACTAGATGAGTCTATAATGTGTTACCCAATGACCTTACATCAAAGTAACAGTTACGTCTGTAAACCTGGATTTGTATGAGTTCAAAACACATCCGTGACACTACTATACGTGCGCTTGTCATTAGCTCGTCTCTATATATTTGTCCAACGCATGTAATTCTTTAACCATTGCTCTATCAGGCTGGAACCCGTGTTTACACGATTTTCCCTAACTTCAGAAAAGCTTTATATACTCTTGCAAATACACTCCTCTTTGTGTTCTAGAACCTTCGAATTTACTTCATTTCTTTAAAGGCAGCACGTTTTACATTACGGTAGTGAAAACACAGATCGCAGTGTCTTTACTCAGATGCTAAAAGAGACCGAACAAGCTGTTCTCTTTTCTGACAATTTCAATACATTTCCCAAGTGTAAGCGGCTACCAAACACGATAAACAACGTGGTTTTCAAGGGTAGACTCAAAATTGTCCGACTCATTTTATAGATTTTAGGTTTTTCACATTAAACATAGTTACTATAGAATGTAAGTAGTCCAATAATCGTAGTCAGTTGGAACTAAAATCAAGTAAGCGCTATCAAGTTATTATATTCGATTAATCTTAATAAATCCTGTTGAAAAGATCGCAGTAAAATAAATTCTTATTTTAAACGACAGCTACTTATCTTCTCATTTGCTTGTTAAATATGTATGTTATCACAACTGTAAACATTTATATTCACGTCATATTTAAATGGATGATTTTATTTTGTTGTTGTTTCCTTAGTGGAAAACTACACAATGGACCGTCTGTATTCTATCCACCGCGGAAATCGAACCTTTGACTTTAACATCGTAAATCCATAATCTTAACTTTGACCCACCAGGGGACGAGTTTTGTTGTACATTACCCAAAGTTATCTCAGTAGAATTACTCATCTTTAATGAAGAGTTAGAGCCATCGAGACTAATGTGAACATACATGTTCTTTGTGGGCTGTTCCATCTAACCGATTCTTCAAATCTTTGTTTTTGTTTTGTTTTTGCCATTGCCACGTTTCTCTTTTTCACGAGCTATTGACTTTAGCTATCAGTGGCGTTTATAAGTTGTTTTTTTTTATCTATACAGATTTCAAGGTGGTGTTGCCAACTGCATTGGTAGTTAGTTGATTTCCTGTGAACAAAAAATTAAAATACTTTTGCCTTAATACCACATACTTTTTCATAGCTTGGTTGTACGAAACAAAAGAGTTATACTCTCTTCCATTTTTCAGAAACTCCTTTTTCTTATAAACTCTCTAGTTCTTAAGTGGAAAATAATCGACGCTATGTTTTCATCAAACCATTTACATAAAAAAACCTTACTTATAACTGATTTCGTTTGAGTTTTTATATATGAAACCTAACGTACTCAGTGGAAATATAGAGAACTACGTAAATTTTTTAACACTGAAAACGTTTCTAATAAAAAAAGTGAATTACAGAATCAATACTTTAACAAATCAATCAAGTTAAAGAACCTTTTGTTGTGTTAAAAATGTTGGGCTATGAATAAACGACTACAGGATGGTAGCGTCCTCTAGTGAAGGATTTTTTTTTTCGTTTCGAAAAGTTATGTTTCTATTTTCTAGTATTATTTAGGTATAAATAATAAAAGAATTAATTAAAACAATTGCATGGTAATTTGATTACTAGTTTGAATCAATTCACTAGTACATTATTGCTTTTAGTAACAGCAGGTTAACTAACACTAATTAGAATCGTTTTTACTTCGTCTATCATAGGCATGCAAATAAAAACAAAAATAGTGTAAGAATGGTATTAATTGTCTTATTTAAAAAAAAAGAGATATAAAAAATTGCCTCCAGGTATGACAACAATTCTCACTTCATCATCATGTTCCGTCTTACTCAGGAAGGTTGGCTGTCACAATCCTCCACTTCTGTCTGTTCTGTCAGTCCCCTCTTTAATATTTGTTATCCACTCTGTTCTTGGTCTTACCCTGTATTTATTCCCTTCTATTTGATCCTCTAGTAGGACTCGCTGGATGTTGTCTCGTCGCATCATATGGCCAAAATATGCTACTATCCTCTTCTCGATAGTTGTTGGTACAACATATCTTTTCACATTCACCATACTGAGAACTTCTTCATTTGTTACCAGGATATTTTCATCATTTTTCTGTAAACCCACAGTATAGATATTACACTGGAATTATTTCACGTGTTTGTATTTTACACATTCTTAAAAAGTTTGGGATCATTCACGTGTACACTGCAGAAACGAACATATGTGCAATAAATAATATGTATCTGAACAACCATGTAATTATTATAGAGTATACACAACAGAAAATATTTGATTGAATTTACGATGCAAGATAATTCAACTAGAGTACTTTATGCATTTAGGATGCAAAATGGTAACTTAATGCAAGATAGTTTAAGAATTAGTGATCTTTTTACCGTTTATTATTTTCTTATTGCGAATGATTAAAAATATCTCAATACACCAAACCTTCCGTATACAAATCGTCGACATGCGCAGACCTATTCATCTCTCTCTGTTTTTGTGTTTGTTTGTTTTACAGACTGAGACCGTAAAATAATCTATTCCATTTAAGTACTTTGTACATAGTTTTTCAGCTTTTTTCGATTATTAGTAGCAAACTTAATGAGTAAAAAAAAAGAAACTAACGTTTTAAGTCAAGCTTTTTCAAGAATATAAAGACATGAGAAAACATATACTCTAAAAGTAATTTTCTGATAGCTACATGAACTTTCAGTACTTATTTTGTTCTCTAATAGAAAAGGGTCATAACTTATGTCTCAATGTACTAACATACTAGATCAAGTTTATCTAAAATAAAAAAATAAAACTAACTTTTTGGTGTTTGTCACAGTGTAACAATCATATAAAACGTATTAATGCATATGTTGATAGATAGCTTAAAATTAGTAATTTATGTATATTCTGTTCGATGTTGACGAAAAAATATATGTGTTCCAACACGATGTATAAGAACCTCAATTATCAGCCCTATGAGCCCCGAGGGTTACCGATGAGCCACCAGAGGGCAACGAAAGAACGTCTCGTCATGTAAATCAACAAATCAAGACAACTCGCAACTAACACTGATCTGTCGTGTAATCCTGTCTTATAGTTACACAGTTTTCTAAAATTGAATTTATTATTTTCTTAACCTATCAGTTTAATAGTGGGTCATCAAAATTGCCATTCTCGACAGTAAACGATTAAAAAACTTCAGTTGAATGTAAGACGTATCAGGTTTTAGAGGTATCAGGAAGGATTTAAATTTTCGTTATTCAGTATATATATATATAAATTCTTATTTTGACCTAAAAGTTAACTTTTAATATTCTCTTCCTTTCACACAATGTCCCTTATTGCAAGTATACTGATGCAGTATAATTTTGTGTACGTAACTCCGGAAATAGATGTAAAAAAATATATTGTACCCACAGAGGTTTAGTGATAAAAGGCCGCTAATGCTAAAATTGGCGGCTTGATCTCTACGACGGGTACAGTGGATATAGCCTTTGTTCTGCTTTGAATGAACTTTCCATTAAGCCTAACAATTAGTTTCTCCTAAATATACAATAAAATAGTTTATGCAAATCAGTCAGATCAAAGTCATCTCAAATAAATAATAAAAAATCTAAAAATAGAGAATTTCTCAGGGATAACAAATTAAAATAAAACCACAATTATTATTCTTGCATAAAAATATTTTCACGATTAGTTTTTATTTTATGATAGGCTTGTATATGATAAAAAATTTTCTTGACCAAGTATTCGAAAATTTCGTTTCCACCTGCCATAAAGAGTGTACATGCTGTAATGATGTTTGATCCTTTAGATACGTTGGTTTGTGATTAAGCACAAAGCTACGCAAACGGTTATCTGTGCTCTGCCCACCAAAGGTATTAAACCCGGTTTATAGCAGTACAAGTCAGCAGACGTACCGCTGTGCTACTGGGTGAGGAGGAGTTGGATACGAAATTCAAAGTAAATTAAAATAATTATTAAAAATACTTCTGAGTGAATGTAGATAAGAATTTCTTATAATATGATAACTACACTATATCTGCTTTATCTAGTGCCGACGAGGCCTTATGTTTACTTCCAGGGCTCTTCAGTCCGGCTGGGATACACCAGACATAGTAGTGGTTAAGAAAGTATTTATATCAGCAAATTTCTTGCCAACAACTGTCACGGTTTGAGCTCGATTAAATTAGTATAATTTAATAATTCTATAATTGTATAATTTTTCATCAATTTACAACACATTAAAATTAGGGTAAGAATTACAAGTTAATCCGTTCCGTTCCTAAGAGCACATAGATCCTGTGCTTAACTCTAGTTCTCAGTGACACAAGCGGATGAGAATGGTTAAACATTCCTATTGGTGGGATAGAAGTTAATCGCAGGGTTACCTCCAGATAATAACTGGTACCCACTTTACAGCTAGGTAGACTAAAGCACAATTGGGATAAAAGTCACAACGAGTAGAAAACAAGCAAACTTCGAACTGCAACACTGAAATTACGAATCCAAAGAAGTAAAAAACTAAGCAACTCAGTTCGAAATATCACCCTCTTTGATCAACATCAACAACTTGAAAAACATGATTCATAATCGAGTCGAAGTAGTCAAGGTTAGAAGTGCTAGAAATTATAAGTTTTAAGGAAACACTAAACTTGACCAAACAGACTCTAAGATAGAAAAAGTAATAAAAGTAAATTTCAGAAACTCTTATGAATAAAATACGATATATTATATCAGTATTCCAAATGAGCGATGTGTTATCGGATTGGACTAAATTGTCATTAATACCGAAGTGTTCTTTCTTTTTTATAAGACCAGGGTATGACAAAGATTTCAGTCACTCTTCCTTTTCTTGTCAGTGATAGACTTGATCATGAGGACAACAACAAAAGGGGAAAGAAATGGGATACAGTAGAATATGTGGATTTAGAGTTTGCAGGCGATCTGGCTCTCCTCTCACACAGCCACATTCAAATGCAGGATAATACTTCCACCTTGGAATCCAACTCATCAAAAATAGGACTGTACATCATCAAAGGCAAAACCAAGCTGATGAAATACAACAACCCAATCTTCTTGGGAGGAAAGTCTTTGGAGGAAGTCAACGCCTTTACCTACATAGGTAGTGTCATTGACAAGATAGGTGACAAAGAAACAAAAGTCAAGGCCAGAATCAGTAAAGTGAAAGCAGCCTACATGACTATGAGAAACATCTGGAATTCCAAAGAAGTAAAAACTACCACAAAAATCAGAATTTTCAATTCCATTCTGAAATATGTGCTCTTGTATGGATCAGAATATGGACGATGACAAAAATAATTCTACTTAAGCCCCAGAGGTTTGTGAACAGCTTCCTGCATAGGATTGAAAACATCTGATAGCATGATAAAGTCAGGAATGAAAATTTATGGGACAGAACTCACCAAGGATCTATTGGCCAACAAACACAGTGAAGAAAGTAGGGTTGGATATGACTTTCCCTAAAGAAGGTGGCGTCTAGCATCACTCAGCAGTCGCTGATGTGGAACCCATAAGGTAAACGAAAGAGAGTCAGCCCCTAGGAACAACTGGCAGTGAAACCCAGAAGTAGAATTAAAGAAAGTAGAAACGCATAAAGGATACCCCAGCTTCGAGTTAGCCCAAGAAAAGTCGTCAAGAGAACCTTGCAGAGTAAGTTCATGTACCTTGCAGCTCTGAATGAGAGCTGCTCAGTTAGGATAATTTTTTATCGGTGTATACCTGCTCTCTTTCATCAGTTGGAAGGCCAATTTACAAATATGTCTTCTGACAGTAGCTTCTTCAGACCCTGTGCATCTGTGGGTTGTTTAACATGAATGCGTGCATGTTTTAAACACTGAGTGAATGAAGAATCTTGAGAACAAATTAGAATTTTCAACAAGAACAGCAGTTTGTGAGCACGTGGGCTAAATGGCCCTGTCAGAGAACATTATGATTCAAGTACAGCCATCCTAATTTTGAATTACAAATCAGAGGAAGGGCAACCCTACACAATGATAGCTTACCCAACTCTTTCTGAACCAAATAATGGGATTTATGACATTCTGACACACCTAAAGCCGAAATGAAGAGTGTTCAATAGCATCACATCTCAGCAACATAATTATCAGATTACAACCCATAAGATAGAAAAGGAAAAGGTAATCATGAAAGTATGCATGTTAACAGTCGTGTGTTTAGGGTCAAATCTCTAAGGCTCTCTGTGTCATTTAATTTTTGCTTAGTTTATAATGTTTTGTTTTTAGGTCTTTATTTTGTGTTAATCAACTGATGTTTACATCTTCATTTTTATTTAATGTATTTCAAGACAATTTTACGTCCTAGCACAATATCTCATCACTATTTATTTCCCTTTTTTTGAAATAGTACCAAAACCAGTTACAAGCGAAAGCCGTTAAGAATAGTTATAAAGCTATTTTTATCTCATGGTCAACAGTAAGACTTTAATTTGCACATACTGGACACAAAAAGAAGAAATGGTTTTCATAAGATACTTAATAAATCTACACAGTTCTGGTGTGGATTTTGTTTATTAGACTCCCAAAAGTTTATTTTATGAGTGTTTGAATATTTTCGCTTTTCTTTATGGTTCTTTTTGGCGAAATTGTATAATGGATCCCTCTATAATTAAAGTTAATAATTTTGATTTTTTTGTAGTAGTTGCAAACATGGCCACATACTTTGAGGAAAGGCCAAAAGTTTAGATGGAAGATTCATCATATGATACTTAATTTCAAATCAAGTTTAAATTCCATGTACATAACATAAACACATGAAATTATTTATATGTTACATATGACAATAAGCATGAATTATACGCAACATATATATATATGTTACATATAATTCACGCTTATTGTCATATGCATATAGTTGACACGGTAGGCCAATAAGGACTTTTTTATTGTAAAAATTCACTGTCACGGCTTAGTGTCAACAACTACAATAGCGCCATCTGCTATCAAACTATCATTTATGAGCTGGAAACCCCAAGTCATTTGATATTCCACGAAGTAATGTAACCCCCCCTAGCGGTATTTCTGCGGACTTACAACGCTAGAAACTGGGTTTCGATACCCATGGTGGGCCGAGCACATATAGCCCATTGTGTAGCTTTGTACGTAATTACAAATTAACAAACAAAATAATGTAACCATAAGAGAATTTGAGAAATACGTTCCTCCATTGTGATTCACCCAACCTAAGTCATGCTATTTGATATCACAACTCTCATTACATATATAGAGAACTCCCACAGACCTATCAGACCTTCAGGTATGGTCTCATGTTAATACAACAGAAAGTCATTCTTACAAACACGTAGAACTTCTCATGGAATTTTTCAGGCAAGTATCTCTCAGTGTTTGTTGCAAAACCCTACCTTAGTAATCACAAAGTCCTATCAGCCTTGGTAAATCAGAATACCTGGTGATCATCATCAACTATATTAAAAACCATCAGTATCCTAGGTTTAAATCTAATAACCAAATCTGCCCCATCTATCATGTACTGCACCACAATAATATATCATATCACTCAACCTATGATAACTTAAAACATCAGGTTTGTTACATTCTTTTAGCTGATGATTTCATAGTTTTCTGGGCTCCCGTCCATAAAGTTCCCAACTGCTACAGTTGGGTGACTAATTAAAATATCCTGTAGATATTTTGCTATAAAACTACTCGATAGCTCACAAATGAAGGATCACAATCCCTTTTGACTTTCGTACAAAAAGTCAATCTAACTGCTGATCAGTTTTAATCATATCCAAACCAATTTGGAAGTGATGGTGACACTGTAGCCAAATTTCCGAGTAGCTGGGCTGTTCTACTTTCAGTTCATCGTGAATAGCCAGATAGGTGTTTTTGACACATTTTTCTTGATTAGCCCTGACTAGAATGTACAATATACAATCTCATTGTCTTCTGACTCATTCTTCTCAGTCTCTAATTCGTGTTACAGCCAGTGTATTAGAGCACCAGTAATGATGTAAATATTTAGTTTGTCAGTGGGTTCATATTCGTTTATGCACCTTGTGATTGATACAGCTAGATACTAACGTAGCATCTCTTTTGACATATGACCACCTTTATCCATCTATGCATCATTTAAGACAAGCTTTAAACACTTCACATGTTCCTGGATCTATTGTAACACATATATAGTTGAAAGTGGGCCTAACATCACATCCACAGAAAACTGTACTTCACGTCCAAACACCAGGAAATTTGATGAAAATCCAGTCATCTGCTACCTTTTTCACCTTTATAAAATACAGCAGGCGCTTTTCCCAGTTAGTTTATCGGAATTCACAAACTCTGCGAACATATGCTTCATTTTTTTGAATAACCCATTTGGTGAAGTAATCAATAATTACCAACACAGGTTAATTACCAGCATCAGTCTCTGTAAGTGCTCAACTGTATCAACATTCTACCATATTTTTTATTGTGTAATTACCCACATTCTTTTATTTTTTGCCGATTCACTTTCCTATGCATCTATAATCTAAAATATTTATCTGAAAAGCTTCTTTTGACAGGTAACTGGACTTCCTAATGAGCTATTTACCATGTGTCAAGCACGAATAAGGATTGTTGTTTCACCGCACACTGAAAATAATCCACAGCATTTACATGCATCTGACACAGTAACACCAGAAATGAAAACGCTTCAAATTGTGTGTGCACGTTGGTTCATGTTATTTCTACCACTCTATTTTCAGACCTGAGCTGGTGCACTCGCTTTGTTCGCATTTCCAGTCTGAAATGTTGCTTAATAAACCTAAATGACATGTTCACGTTGTTTATCATCGATCCCATGGATGTCTCTACGGGAAACAATCATGACAGCCCCTGCTCTGCCTGATTTCTTTGACGATTAATCTCACAGACTAAGTACACGAAGACAAAATAACAGAGATGCCAAACAGAGCTATAGATATTTTACCAAAAATTAACACTACAATATCGTTGTGACAAACGACGGTATACATTTTTTTTTTTTTTACCCGTTATGAAGCCTAGATCAGATCGGGTTCAAGTATACATCAGAACAAAGCAATAATAAATTAATAGTATTAGTTGCTGGTAATATATTTGTTTGTTTTAGCTTAAAGCCACACAAATCTGAGATCTATCCACCGCTGGAAATCAAACCCCATATTTCAGTGTTGTAAATCTGTAAACTTACTGCAGACCTACGGGGTACGCTGGTAGTAATAACACATTAATGCCACTAACTTCTGATAGTCCAGCATAGATTGATTGGATCATGTTTAAAGTTTACATCAGCAGACTGAACAATGTTCTTCACACCATGAAAACATCGCCGAAAACTCGCTGATCGTAGATTGAAGCAAAGCATAAACTTTAGTCAAAATTCTTTGTTATATACTAACGAATAGACAAGATATTATTCAGCGATTGATCCACACTTGAACGGTTGGTCTAAAGTCTAGATGATAGATCTAGACAAGATCTGTCGAAGCTTAGATGTATCTTCAAGTTGAGCTTTTTGGCTTGAGCACAAAACAAACAGTCTCTCGTTCACTTGCATCGCACAAATATTACTCGCTTTCTGTAGATCGATAGTGAATCAAAACTTATGAAAAGTATTCAGTATTTACCTCAAAAAATTTAATTGTAACTTATATCACATTTTACTTTCTTCTTTGTCAAAATTCAGCAAGAATGTAGCGAGTACACTGTATGTATATATCACAACTAGCAATAAATCCAAAGAAGAGCCACCTACTTCCGGCCAGCATGTTTCTCAAGTGGTCGTCATGTGACCATTATGTCACTTATGTAGAATGTAGAGCTTTATTTTTTTTCTGCAACAACCCTAGAAGTATCTAATGGTGTTTACTATGTTGTAGTCAACTTTTCCTTTAGACAACAACCACAAAAAAGTACAGTGTTTGGACCATTTCTCAACACTTCGATGCAAATAAACCAGAAGGAAACACCTTAACAATGGAAATAATGTGCGAAACACGTTGTATAATGCAAATTCCAATGTTTGTTCTATCATGTAGTCTGCAAGGTCACAAGATCACTTGTTTATGTGGTTCTTATTGAAATATAATATATCATCCTGTGCCACAGGTTTTGTGTGTCCATGATGCTTTTACTAATCAGTGAATATTATGCCTCATCTTTCTCCATGATAGGTAGCTCCCAGATAGGGTTTCAACACATAATCATACCTTGTGGGTTTTTGAAGTTCACTTGCATTTAACGATGCATGTTTCATAAGAATGATAAACTTCCTATCATAAAATTAATGGTGGTAGTGTTTACAAATCATTAAAAGTGTAAACAAATTTATCATTGTCTGAATTACCAACAGTTAGAACATATTAATGAGAATTACAATATATATAATAACACCTTCCACACCCTCCTGCACCTGTGACAACACAGTACTGATTCCAATACCACTAACGTCAGTACACAGGAAAAAATGGATGGTTTTGCAGAGGACAAATTAACACCAGTGCCTCAAGTGAAACACTCTTTAATAACTTGGCCACAGACTTTAGCCCTTCTGAAATGCATTACCAGTCTAAGGTTTGGTAATGGTTCTGCTATCTTGGAGAAGTTAGCAACAAAACACCATTAATTCGACAATAAGCCAAAAAGGCTGCATACTTCTGTTTTAGTTAGTCTCTAACCACTACATTCTTCACAGAATCACTGAATACTTTGTACCGGTTTATAGTGCGATTAAGAAACTCTACTTGAAACGATGAAAGAGCAGTAGGTAGGTGATTTAGTTTACTTTTTTATGCCACCATTATGGGGTAGATGTACAGGCCATTAAACATATTGTAGGCCCGTCATGGCCAGGTGGTTAGGGCGCTTTACTCGTAATCTGAGGGTCGCGGGTTCGAATCCCCGTCACACCAAACATGCCAACCTCCGCCTTTGCCTGGTCCCAAGTCCAGGATGAGAAAGGAGGAGGGATGGGCGCAGGGCTAGCAACTCCACCCCGTAAAAACCAACTTACTACAAGTAACTGCAACAACAACTTTCCGTTGGTGAGGTGTTGTTACGGCCCTATGCTCCACTGGGAGTTTACAGGAATAAAAATAAACAAAAACTTATTGTAACATCTCTTAAAGACAGTATGATGTATAGTGATTAAATTAATATATTTTAATACGACTAAACAAATCAAGGTATAGGTTATTTAACTATACATATGTATTAAACACTAGTGCGTGTGAGTCATTCAGATTATTTCTATAGCACCATAAAAGACCACATTATATAACTCATTAAACTTCCAAATATCGCTAATGAAGACTGTAGTACACAGGTAAATCAACTTTCACCTGTGCAAATCTCATTCTTAAATCTCTAAAAGTACTGAAAGTTATCCGCTGTTTTTAAGAAAAATGTTCTAGATTGAATGTTGCCTTTATAACTACTTCCTCCATCGTCGATCATGCTCAATCGGATAACCATGACAACGCACCATTTCTAGACACAAATAATTTCCACTATAACAAGAGTTTGTAAAGGAACGCAAGTCAATCTGGGATCAAACATATCACAAAATATTCCACAAATCATTATTTTAGGAAGATATCAGGTTTCAAATACACATATAAACAGCTAAACTGCACAAAACTCAACTTAAAGTGCTTCAGGGAGACGTGGGCTTCAAGAATATGTCATGGAATATGAGTTCTGCGATTTCAGTTTTTTATCATTTTTTAATATGTAGCTGAAAGCTTGAGGGGCCTCTGTTACATTATTTTGTTAATTGTAACAGAGAATTTATTCAGTTTTATAACAATAACTTTCATTTGGGGGGGGAGAGGGGAAGAAAGATTCTCATTCATAAACAATACTTGCAGGTGAGTTCATTGGTCGAAATTAATTTGGGTTTGGTTTCAGAGTCTTTTGCTGTCCTAAAAGCTCTGCTTTGCGAGTTTTTTCGCTTCCACGGAGAAAAATGGAAGGTTCTTTCTTGAAAATATTGCTTTCTTACATTGTTTAACAATTTCCTTATGCGAATATCATACAGTGATTAACATATCCAACCACTAATCTATAAGAAGCGCCAGTACACATCGAATGGTCTAGAAGCTAAAGTAAACTAAATATACATAAGTTTTAAATATACTATCTATTGTACCACAGTTTGTTGAACACGTGGCCTATGGTACCACAGCTTGCATAGGTGCTAAATATGTATCCTATGGTATCACAGCTTGTATAGGTTCTAAACATGTCTCCTATGGTTCCACAGCTTGTATGTTTGTTTTGAATTTTGCGCAAAGCTACACGAGGGCTATCTGCACTAGCCGTCACTAATTTAGCAGTGAAAGACTAGAGAGAGAAGGCAGCTAGTCATCACTACCCATCGCCAACTCTTGGACTACTATTTTACCAACGAAAAGTGAGATTGACCGTCATATTAAAACGCCCCCACGGCTGAAGGGGCAAGCATGTTTGGTGGGATGGAGATTCGAACCCGCGATCCCCAGATTGCGAGTTGAGTCTTCTAACCTCCTGGCCATGCTAGGCCACAGCTTGTATAAGTACTAAACATGATTCCTATGGTGTCATAGCTTGTATAGGTGCTAAGCATGTCTCGTATGGTGTCATAGCTTTAATAGGTGCTAAACATGTCTTGTATGGTGTCACAACTTGTAAAAGTGCTAAACATGTCTCTTATGGTGCTACGGCTTGTATAAGTGCTAAACATGTCTCCTATGGTGCCACAGCTTGTATAGGTGCTAAACATGTCGCTAAACAGCTCTGTGATGTCACGCCAGTGTATAAACGTATAATTTTATAGCGTGCGAGTACCCGTTTGTACAGTGGGTAGTCGTTTAACATACTTTCTTTATAGCACTACTAAATAAAGTTTAGATCGCCAAGTTTACCTCTTCATAACATAATTAAAAAATCTCAACGTGTTGATACTTTAACTTAGTTATAGTACCAGTAAAACAAAGCGCACAGGTTTTAAATCCTAAAGACTAGAAAGTGTGGAACATCTAAACTAATTATAGCACTACTAAAGATTAGGGATGCAAGTCAATCAATTTACTTCTTTAAAGACTACGGTGTAAAGGTCGTTCAACGTAATTCTTTGTAGCACAGTTGAAACGAGTGTTATGTTTAAGTTCTTCAACGAACTTTTTACAGCACTATTGAAACAGCACAGTGTTCTTCAATTGACTTCTTTAAGGCACCTTTAAAGAGAAATATGTCGGTCTTTCAAATGACATCTTTGTAACAAAACTAAACTAAACATTATACATAAACCGTATTAATATATGAAAAGCGTTATTATAAGGTACGACTAGTCCTCTGTACAGTGTGGTGTTTGTTCATATAGTTTCTTGCTAGTAGTACTACTAAGCAGAACAGTGTGTGTGTAGGTTGTTTAATATATTTTCTTAAAGTGTGTAATTATTCAACTTACTATACAGTATCACCGAAGACTACAATGCAAAGGTAGTTAAAATTGTTTCTTCATAATGCCCCTTAAAAAGTACAGTGTGGAGATCATTAAACTAATTTCTTTATAGTGCCATGTGTAGGTCATTCAACTAATGTTTTGTGGCATTGCTAATGAATAGCGTGCACTTCGTTCAACTGGCATTTTTAGAACAGAATTAAACACTGAACATATAGAGTTTTTTGTAACATCTCTATAGAATAGAATGTATTGGTCATTAAATTTCTTTATAGCAAATGTAAAAAGTAAACAATGCTTATGTAACTGCTTTATAGCAACGCTAAAGATAACAATCTCAAATTGGTCATCCAATAGACTTATTTAAAGTAATTCTAAGAACATCCGACGTCACGATATTTTTGTCTAGCATGTGAACTACGTTTGACTTTCTGTTTTCTCGATGACGTTTAAATAACGTAATATTGATTATCACTTAGTACAAGTTAATTACAGTAAATGCAACTAATAAATGCTCTTTATATATATTCAAAATATTCAATAACTTTAAAATTCAAACGTATTTCATGGTTTAATGTCAAAATTAGCTTGTTTAGCACTTTATAAGAACGATGATCTAGATTGGATGCTGCCTTTAAAGCTACTTCCTTCATCAGTCTGATGAACATTTGTGTTCACTCTGATGGTTATGATTATGCACGATTGCCAGATAGTGCAATTTCCATAATAAGCTATGAAGAACGGAAAATCAATCTTGACCACATATTTCGACAAACATTCCATAAACCTTTCATTGTATGCGGACGTCAATTTGAAAGACCACATTTAAACAGAAGCACAGGCAAAACGTCCATTGATTTGCTGCATTGTGGGATTTAAAAGAGATTGCTATGATTCCGTTTTTTTTGTTTTTTTTTTTCATGAAAACGATGCTGAACTTGACATATGGCTAGAAACTTGAGACCTTTAGATTTATGGTACTTTCAGGTGAACTGAAAATACTTTTGAACTATATCGGACCAATCTACCAATCAGGAGATTCGAAGAAAATATAATTATCATAGAAATATAATGAGTGTATAGTGGCTGAGTTTAAGTTAAGGAATAAACAGACTGGACTTAAGCTGTAAGAAACTATGAATACAATTTTTATTAAACACAAACACAAAATACAACGTGTGTGTTTGCTTTACGATGGACCGTTACTTACCGAATTTCTACAGTACACACTCAATGAAGGCCAGATTGAATTCTGACGAAATGAAAGGCTTCGATTACCAAAAAAAAAAAAACAACCTTGTATTTACCTTGTATTAGCGTACAACTTTGTATATGGTCATTCTCATTCCATAAAGGTGAGGCCGAAGCTTCTAAGTATCATTTGTGCAACTCCAAAAGAACATTGCCCTAACCTTACACAGGGTCGCACGTAACGTTCTCAGCGTACGCCGAACTTTGAAAGAGACAAGGAACAAGGTAACATGATCAAGATTAACTTAACTTTTCTATTGTTTCTTTTTCTTCCAAACACTTTTCAATCGACCACCATTCCGCCATTTCTCGGTGGATCGACTTGAAACTTGGCAGGGTTATACTTTGGTCAGGTTCCCCATACGCCTTTTTATTTTTTGGTTTTGGCCTTTTTCAGGATTTTATAGGGTGAAAGGTCAAATAACCTAAACGTATATTTTGGGTTCCTGTGTGGTCAGTTTTACAGCAATCAAGATGAAAACTGGCACAGATATAAATATTCATGCGCCCAACACATTGACATACAAAAATATTAGCGTTGCTCATTTTGAGTCTTTTTAGGGGTCAGAGCTCACAAAAAAACAAAATTTAGGGGGTATTGGTCAATTACTCGGCCGTATTTTGACCAATTTACATAAGATTTAGTACAAAGATACTTTTCTCTTCGTTTCACACAATGACAAAAAAAAAGGTCGACTTGATTATTTTTAGTAATTATAGAGGGGTCAAGATTCCACAAAAAGCATAATGTTAGGGGTTTTGATAATTACTCCTCCGTCTTTCAGCCAATTTACATGGGGATTGATACAAAGATACCTTTTTAGAGGTCCCAAACAGATATATATAGACAATTTTGAAAATTTTGTCTTTTATTAAATTTTTCAGCGAGGAAAGCACAATTTGGGGATTTCGTGAAATATTCAAGTATTTGTAATCTAACTTACATCGGATTTGGTACAAAAATACCATATTTCAGTTCCCAAGCAGTGATAAAGACAGTTTTCGAATTTAAGTATTTTTCATAATTTTTCATAAATGTTGGGATTGCGTGGCGGAGACATTTTACATTCGC
This sequence comes from Limulus polyphemus, assembly GCF_000517525.1. Classification (NCBI taxonomy): domain Eukaryota; kingdom Metazoa; phylum Arthropoda; class Merostomata; order Xiphosura; family Limulidae; genus Limulus; species Limulus polyphemus. The sequence goes on from NW_013667418.1 coordinate 106,935, forward strand.
TCGCGAATGTTGGTCTTTAATTTGTAATCGATATTAACACTACAGTAAAAAAAAGCCTATGGTATATCCCTATAACACAGAATTATGAACCCTCGTCACCTAAAATCCTTCTTTACTGCTTCGATAACAATAACAGGAGACAAGCCCAATTTCACTGCAATGGATTTTGGGGCCAAATGGTTTTCTTTCGTAACAATAACTACAGCTTTTACTTTTTGAACCCAGATGTTCTTCCAAACTGGCTTAGAGTATAGTTTTGTAAATTTCTCGGTCTACATGTAGAACATGGTACACTGTACACTTCGTTTACTAATCTCACTATACGCATATTTTTCATAATTCTCTAGTCACAACACTCCCGTGTGGGTCTTGCACAATTGAATGATCAGGATTTTGCCAGTTTCCAAATGTATAGGTGCTAAACATGTCGCCTATAGTTCTATAGCTTGTATAGATGCTAAACATGTCGCCTATAGTGCCATAGCTTGTATAGATGCTAAACACGTCGCCTATAGTGCCATAGCTTGTAAAGATGCTAAACATGTCTCCCATGGTGCCACAGCTTGTATAGGTGCTAAACATGTCGCCTATGGTAACACAACTCTCTTTCGCAGTGACATGTCACTGTATTAACGTACGATTAATCCTGTAAGTAAGGCCTAGTGTGAGACTTCTAGGTTAACTCCTTTAAGTCATTATAGTCCACATTTATGGATTATTCAAAGAGAAACAAAAATTTGATAGATAGATTAAACATATGCATAGGTATGCTAAATCTCAGAGTGATTTTCTTGTCACTAACAGTCACAATTTGAAATGTCAGTTCCGGGTGTGAACTCTAACTGATATGTCAGAGCGAGAATTGTGACCCACTATGAAAGTTCATACTTTAAGATATCAAACCTTTCAATAGCTAGTCGCTGATAACGATTTTCGTGGTACAGAGGTGAACGAACAGAAATGAAAGCTGTGTAAATAGCTGTTAGAACTGCTGATCGATCGATCACAGCACTGAGGACGAGACTAGAGAAAGAGAGAGAAAAAACCTTGTCATAAGAAACCAGCGCCGTCTTAGCAAGTGATGGATGGAGACAATTCCCTGGACCGCCGAGTTCATCTATAGAACCAATTTGAGAATAACATGATAGAGTCAGTCTTTTCTTCTTCCTGTCGAAGATTGGTGCCACTGGACCTTGAAATAGGTTTTCTGGTTGAATCTCAATCAGATGATTTATTCTACATTAGGCTCGTTACCGTGGCATCTCTCATGTCAGTAGACGAAATACGCCGGCCTTCAACAAAACTGCATCTCAGTTCATTTCCCCCCCCCTCCGGCTCTCGAGCAGATTTTCTTTTTCTGATATCATTTCTAATAATATTCCAAGGAATGAAGTTCGTTTTTAGCTTGAAGCTAGCCCCCTTTCGATTCCATTGATTTGTGTCTCCATCTTAGGACTGAATAAAAGTTTCAAGTCAATCACTTCTGTCTTGTTTTTTTTTTTATGCTTTTCCTAAAATCATTAAAACGAGATTACTGTTCAATGGCAGTTACCCGCAAAGATCGAGTTAAAAATCTCGGAGCAATCGGTCTTCGACCGGACAAGTGTAGTTGTGAAGGGAAATAAAGTCTGACTGATGATACCAAAAACTTGAAAACTGATCACTTTTTACCATAAAATGACCAGACATCAACTTTACATTACTAAATTCTTAGTGTTTAAGTTGTTGAAATCTTAGTGTTTAAGTTGTTGTTGTTTTTTTCGAAAATTATAGTTATCAAACTTACATTAATTTCCACTATTTTCAATGACAAGATTTATGAAGTTTAAAGCTTGTGAATTAATATGTAGCTAAAGAGTTGACATGGTTTTGTTCCATTTGAATCACTTTACAGCTGGAGGCAGACAAGATTTTATTTAATGTTGCTCTGCATGTTTATGTAGATAGAAGGTTACGTTGTTGTTTTTTACAGCTAGGAGATATTATTTAGTGATTTTCGGTATGACTACGCAGTAAGAAGGTAATCTCTATATTATTCAGTGGTGCTCAGTATGTTAATAACTTAGTAGCTTAATTATCTTAATTATCTTAATTATTCCTCCCATTATATTATAGCTAGAAAGCATAAAGTGTTGTTTAGTATTGTTATGAAGAGATGTCTGGATTATGTTCGCGTAAAATAATTAACTCTGAAGCCTTCTGAAAACTTGTTTGGGCTAAATTTGGATTAAAATCATAAAAACCTCTTCTCATTCTTGCAAAGATCCGGTTTTCTAACACAAGGTCAATATCTCTTCATTCTTTTGAAGATCTGTCTGGATTACGTCCACGTTAACATAACCAAAACGCTTCTTCTGTCTATACCTGTATTAAGTTCACGTAAAAATAATGAAACGTATTCATTCGTCTGGAGATTTGTCTTGATTTATTCACCTGTAAGTTGAGTAATGTAAAATAAGTGACTTTTTACTTGTTTCAATTGTATAACATTCTCTGAAGATCTTGATCAAGTAATAAACTCGACCATTCTTCAGATAAGCTTCTAAAGTAAAGAGAAATACCAACAGTAAGATATTATAGGGTTTACGACATTGGTTTTGCTTATATAATACTTATACGAATTAACCAAGCATGCAAATTAGATTTCTACAACTAATATTTTTAACGACAGGTAAAATATGTCTAGAATATCTGGATTAAATATTAATAAGAGCAGTTTAATATGCACGTTGTAATTAATTTAACGATTTCTAATGTGTTTTTTTCCAAAAGAATAATTTCTCACAGGAAACGTGTGGCTAAAAACAAACGAAAGATCGTAATTAAGGTTATGTGATTATTTTTACAAACAAAACTATCTTGTTTGATTGCTTGTTTTAAGTTATACACAAAGC
>NW_013667418.1:110711-116678 GCF_000517525.1 Limulus polyphemus
AAATATGTCTAGAATATCTGGATTAAATATTAATAAGAGCAGTTTAATATGCACGTTGTAATTAATTTAACGATTTCTAACGTGTTTTTTTTTTTTTCTAAAAGAATAATTTTTCACAAGAAACGTGTGGCTAAAAACAAACGAAAGATCATAATTAAGGTTATGTGACCAGTTACAAAATTTGATAATTATTTTTACAAACAAAACTATCTTGTTTGTTTGCTTGCTTTAAGTTATACACAAAGCTACACAATGGGCTATATGTGCTCTGCCCATCACGGGTATCGAAACCCGGTTTCTAGCGTTGTAAGTCCGCAGCCATACCGCTGTGCCACTGGGGGGGGGGGGCACAAACTATCTAAAATTTAATAGTGTCAAAGTAAGTATAATCTTATTAGCGTTAAACCACTCAATATTACGCACCTCAATATTTCTATTTGTACTAGGCTTTTATTTTATAATATAAAATTTAGAATAAAGAATCGAACTATTGCTTCTAGAACTTTTTTTTAAAATAATATGTGTATTATATGACTATTAGCGAGTATACACTTTGGAAATACAAATGATTTAAGAAGTTGTGAAAACATTAGCTAATATTAATATTGAATGATACAGTTTAATTTCCTAATCTATTTCATTAGATTCTGTGAACATTTTTAAATGGATCATTTATTGCTTGAGAAAAGAACATTTCTTTGTGATAAAAACGCCTTTTGCCCAATTAAATTATCAGTTATTTTATAAAAATAATTTTATGATGGGTTGCTTTTGATCCAACAACTGCCCTACTTCTTTGAACTTTTCTAACATTAGAAAGAATACGAATATATTCGCTGCATCGTTTTAAAATCTATATTGTGGTTTATTTGTTGTTCATGACTTACAGTTAAGACTACAGATATGTAATCGAAACACTATTAGCTGACAATAGTGAAAAGTACGTACCGGGCCTGCTAGATAATCAAGCAGCATGACATAACCAAATCACTTCTACAACTAAGACGAAATCTGATGAAATACGAAAAAATATACACTAAAAAAGTCAGGATTTTATTGTATTCCACATGATTAACCAGTTACAAGAAAAAAATATATCTTCCAAGTTTTCTTTGCTGAAAATAATTTGAAATTTTTAAACAATAATGTCTCTTATCTTCTGACTCCTCCTTCTTTCAAGATGCTACTCGTGATTAGGCAGACAATTATCTTTTGTTGCTCGTGCAGTTCGTTTAGTGGTAACGTTGAACTAAACTAGGGAAAGCCACGGGCGATCTGAAGGAAGAGGGGACCACTTAGTAAATTATGGAGAAAACAATGATTGTTTCACAAAGCCTCAGCTCTAGAGAGATCGATACAACACTCTTTCGGATTAAGTTAATCAGGACATGAGAGGAAGGGGAAACTGACAGAGTATAGAAAAGTGTGACATCAGCAATATCCTATCACATCATCTTGTACCTTCCAGCAGGCGTCAATAAAGTTCAGTCTTTAAACTTGAAACTAAGTTTTATAAAACGTTTAACGGATTTCTTTGTTTCAATATCATATAAGTTTTTCTATTAACATGTTTTGATTTTAATTGAATTTCTTCTTATGAATGTCATGGAACTGATTTTGTTAATTAGCTTCCACAAAGTGATGGCAGGTTCATAACTAGACTGCAACAGAAATGTTGAAAGCGATCATAGCGTGACGTTAAATAAACAAATATAGGCACGCATATCTTTACATAATAAAACCAACTCTTCGTTGAGTTTAATTCTATAAGAATAAATATTCAGACATATTTCAACAATGTGTCTTAAAAACGCATATTTGACCATTTAGCACCGAAATTTCAGATCTGTAACGATGTTATGGTGACTACCATTTGTTGACTGTCTCTGCATACTTATTGGCCTGTTTGACTATAGCAGCTTAGAAGTTGAATTTTTTAGGGTGCTGACATGGAACTTTCCACGAGAATAAAAAGTGATAATGTAACAACAAGTTTGATCTGATTAATGGAAGCTAAAAAAGGCGACGGCTTTCTTTTTTATGTAGTTTCTCAATTGGCTGGAGTGAGTATTCAGTTAGACTGGAGTGAGAATTCAGGCAGTGTGCTTCGTGTGGTCTTTATTTAGTCGGTAAAAAATGAGAACAGAACCAGTTTAGCCACCAATGTTGAAGCAGTCAAGTGTTCACACAAATTTCCGTGTAACAGCAAGTCGTGTCTGTTAGTGTTCAGTACTGAAGATCTTAACTGTGTGTGTGTGTGTGGTCGATTTGAATTTTTCTAAATACAGATATCACTACATTCATTAAGAATCTGATATATGCATCTACTTTTCTGGTTCACACTTGATCACCCGCCTTTCCCAGTTCGTGTGTTTGTGTGTGTAAATACGTGTGCATACATATTTGTATTTTTTAACTAGCGATCATGTAATCATTACATAACCACTCTCAATTCATAAAAGACGAAATCAGAAGGTTAGTGCTTCATTATTCTGTACTAGAAGCACCAACTTAGACATCTTTAAAATGATTAAAAATGAAAATTGTGGATTTCAAAAAGCAACAAAAAACTTTGAAATGGTTTATTGTTCCCATACGATTAAATACCTCAGTTAGATATGTATCTGAACAACATTAGTTAAACCATAACAGCTATTAAAAAGAAAAACATAAATAATTTAGAAGGAAATCATCACTTTTAGTTGTTCCATCAATGCATTCTATGTTACCATAATCCTCCCCTCCACCCTTTAGCATATAGACTAACCACAAGAATGAATCAGAAAGTTATATATCGAAATAAATTGACCCGTTTTTCGAAACAAAGGGGGTGAATAATGTACGGATCACCTTCTTCCTGAAGAAAAAATCTACTCATTTCACGAATAAACAAGATGCAGTTTCATCCAAATCCAGTGACTTACTTCATGTCACCCCCCGGGGGGTCAGCTGTAAGTCTACGGAGTTACAACGAAAAATCCTAGGTTCGATCCCCGGCAGTAGATAGAATACTTTTGTTGCTTATCTCTGTAAGTTTGCAAAGTTAGTAGATTTAGTTCACGAGAGCTTTCGTCTTTATTTTCTATTTTTACAATTAATCAATGTCTCGATAATTAAGCTACGTTCATGTCTTGTAGCTAAAATAATCATTAAGCTGATTTGTAATATTTTCGTTTACAGCACTGTAACAAATATTACACAATTTTGTTTTTAGATTAGTTCATTTTAATTTGATATTGATTTTATTTCCATATAATATATTAAAGAGATAATCATAAGTCATCTTGCAGTATTACAGAAACTTTTGAAAAATATTATGTTAATATCTGCTGAACAAAATCATTAATATATTGAGGAGATTTTACTAAATTATATTTTTTATACGTTATTATTATTACGTTTCTTTGTGAAGTTATCATTGATTCTATTTACCTTATTTTATTTCAACCAACATTCATGGAAGGCTGAATGCAAAAGACATGATTATCAACATATCAACCGAAGACATTAAGAAGCAATATAGAGAAAGAGACACAGAAATTACGCCTTATAAAATAAATAATGTCACACAACGTAATCATTGCTTTTCTTTTTAGCTACTGAATTCAACTGTTCTCCCCCCCCCCTAATTTAATTCGGTTCGCAATCAGCAGATACGTTTTGTGTTTGGTTTGTTTGGAATGAAGCACAAAGCTACACAATGAGCTTTCTGTGCTCTGCCCACCACGAGTATCGAAACCCGGTTTCTAGCGTTGTAAGTCCGCAGACATACCGTTGTGCCACTGAGGGGCCAGCAGATAAGTAAACGAGGGGGATCGTCGTTATTTCAAAATCTCATTTGATGATTTTCTGTTTCTCGTTTGGATACCGTTACAACGTTTTTAAAGTTATCAGAGTGGATGTTAATAATAAATTCCAAGATACTAAAACAGATAAACGTTACAACGTTTTTAAAGTTATCAGAGTGGATGTTAATAATAAATTCCAAGATACTAAAACAGATAAATTTTTAAAACTAAACGCGTCACATATGTAAAATTTGCTTGAATTAGAACTAGCTATTTGAAATAACTGTCTAAGACTTTTTTAAAGAACAAAAGTAAAACTAAAACTACAAAACTTGTGAGATTTACTTTCAAACAAGTGACTAAAATATTTCAGAAATATTAGAATACATAAAAATCCTAATTTTTTTTTTCATCAAAACATAATATAGTTAATAAAGAGAACAGTACGTTTGTTTTTTCCCTGAATGTCGAGCTAAACTACACAAGCACTACCTACGTTAGCCTTTCCTAACTCTTAAACTTGTGAGACCGAAATAGTGGGATTTGACCGTCATTCTTTTTACGCATCCACGGCTCCAAAGTCTGGAGAGTGATTTATTTTTACATTAACGAGACTAGAACCACGGCCCCAAAGTCCGGAAAGTGATTTATTTTTACATTAACGAGACGAGAACCACGGCCCCTGAGCTGATTTTGAACTATCTATGACTAGTAAACCTGTAATCCGGCGTCACGTATAAACGTGAATGTATCGAAACCTCTAACACAGACGTTACCATTTCATTAGATAGGTTATTCCCTTCAACAACTGTCACCTGTACGCTAATTGCTATATCTTTCAACATTTCAGAATTAAAATACTTTAACCAGACCTTTGTACGAAAAACAAGTAAAAAAAAGTTGTAAAATCTACAAAGTGAAATAAATAAAACTACAACCGAACACGTTTTTAGTAATTTAATGTTTAAAATTTTTATTTACAAAGTTTCCCATACCTTAAAATAAAAATATAGTCTGTTGTTATTACTTTTTTTTCTGTGAAATAAGTTAAATAAGCTAGAGAATATATTAAACAATATTTGATTCAGATGCTCGACACGTGAATCGCATGCAAACAAAAAAAAACGTGGTTTACGGCATCTGGCTATGTAAATATTATCGCAATACCATTCCCGTGTTTGACAACTAAAAATATTTATAGACTGTGTTAAGGCCCCCCAGTAGCACAGCGGTATGTCTGCGGACTTACAACGCTAGAATCTGGGTTACGATACCCGTGGTGGGCAGAGCACAGATAGCCCATTGTGTAGCTTTGTGCTTAATTAAAAACAAACAAACAAACAAGACTGTGTTAAAGGGAATAATTCTGTGGCTTGTGTATTTATAAAATAATGATTTCGAAATCAGTGTATTTCTCAACTTTACTTTAAAAGTAATAATTCTTTTGTTGCAGCATGTCAAAGAACTGCATATTCTCTAATAAAAGAAAAATAAATTGTCAATAACAGGTTCGAAATTGGAATACAAATGAATTGGGCGAACCCGATTAATTAAAAAACAACAACGTGCCATATATAACTAAGAATGGGCCAACTGTAGTTGAGTACAAGTTCAAAATCTTAGTGGGTTAAATATATCCAATGCTAATCTTATAAATAATGAAATATATTTAATAAGAGAGAGTTTATTGTCCCATTAGCAAGCCTCATCACTTACAAATAGAACAACATGTAAAAAGATTTTATTAAACAAATCAGACTCAATGAATATTATTCACAACGAGATCTGGCCCGGCATGGCCAGGTGGTTAGGGTGATCGACTCGCAATCTGCAGGTTCGAATGCCCGTCCCACCAAACATCCTCGCCCTTTCAGCCGTGAGAGCGTTATAATGTGACGGTCAACCCCACTATTCGTTGATAAAACAGTAGCCCAAGAGTAGACGGTGGGTAATGATAACTGGCTGCCTTCCATCTAGTCGTACACTACCAAATTAGGGACGGCTAGCGCAGATAGCCCTCGTGTAGCTTTGCGCGAAATTCAAAACAAACAAACAAACAATAAATATAACCAACGCGACGCGCCAAAGAGAGTATCTATTATTAGTTCGCTATAGTCAGTGTGCTATAAACTTCGGAAGCTATCTATAGCTTTGATTTTGATAACGCTTCAGATATTTG